>NC_061528.1:2175000-2320000 GCF_022379125.1 Scophthalmus maximus
GTAGAGGGAGTCCGGTCCAGGTGTTGAAACAGAGCTACACAGGTGAAGTGTGGAAGAATTTCTGGATGGATCTACAATACAGACCTGCATGTGTGGGGAGCCGAGGAGACCGTAGAGCTCTCTGGCTTCAGCTGAGGGACGGTGGCCCTTCTGTATCACAGTCATGATCTGGTGGACGGGGATGCAGAGTTATACCACAACACTCTACAGATTAAAATAAAACTCTAAGGTCTCAACTTTTTTCTGAAATTTAGTTGAATCTGAACCTTTACAAGCAGCAAGTAGTTTAAAGCTATCATCCATTCTTTTACAGCGCAGTATTGGTACTTTTTAATAAATAATTGATCCGAATACATCTTCCACCCCATGTGTGTGTGTCTGAGTATGAACCTCGTGTGAGAGTCCTGAGGCGTAAGGTAGAATCGGGCCGGGCGTCAAGTTCTTGAACTGCAACAGGCACTCGTACATCTGCAGAAAAGGAAACAGGAAACGACATCATCAGTTGACAGATGATGACGTCACTGCGTGTTGTGTGTTCACCTGTTGACCCGGGTCGTACAGTACCTGCAGCAGGGCGTGCAGCCACGGGGCGCCCAGGAGCTCCTGCAGCAGCTGAGCGCCACCGACGTTTCTGTTAACGGCGTGACTGACGTCGTCCACCACGCTGGACAGCACCTCACTGATACCTGACACACACAAACACACATACACACACACGGTTATGACCTATTAGGTGGTTTGTTTAGTTTGGAAATAAATGCACTAACTAAATGACTAGTATTCCCGAGAATTAAGTTTGTATACGTAAAATCAATGAATATTTATTTTACTGTCACCTCAAACAAGTGTTTCAAAAATATATATTTATTTTTTATTTTAATCTGTTCACTACACAAAGGAATGTCTGTCCCTGACACGGCAGCAGGATTTGAGTCTTCATTTCTAAATGAGTTCAATTTCACTTCTCCTCTTCGCTGCGACAAAAGGATTAAGATTTAATCACCGAGGTTATTTTTCCTGCCAGAGAAGTGACTTTAGACACCGTGTGTCAACCAGGGACGCCGGGAAGTCACAGTGCATTGACGTGGTTCAGGGACAAATGAGTTCCAGACTCAACAGAAGAACATATTTCACAACTCGGGGAAATGGGATGTTCTGGGGGGGGATGATGAGAGAAAAAGGTGCGTTCAGGTGCGTAAGTTAAACAGACATGTTTGGGTCAGACGTCAGTGAGGAGCTGTAAACCTGCAGAGAAACACTGATGCCATCTGAATTATGTTTGTTTGTTTGTGACATAAGATTTGATTCAAATGACGACCTTCACAAGACGATAAACAGTCAGTGAAGGTCGTCAGGTTCATGAGCGTCTAACGGAGGCTGGTACAGGGATGTGTGTGTGTGTGTGTGTGTGTGTGTGTGTTACTCACCGTCCTCCATCGCTTGTCTCATGGTAATCGTCCCACTGCAGATGAAGAAAAGGGTTTTCCCAATGAAAATGAATGATAAATAAACAAGTTAATAAAGGCAATACTCGTTACACCTTACAGCAGCCGGATGATTCCAGGTTACGTCTCCTCTCTAGCTCCTTATCTCTGCTCAGCTTCCATCTCCACCCACGCTGTTCGGGGGGAAAGCCTTAGTCATCACCTGCGCCAAGGAGGTGACGTTTTCACCCCTGGCCCTTTGTCTGTCTGTTAGTTTGTGAGCAGGATTTCCACGAATCTTAGTGGGAAGTGTGGAAAATGGGTCAAGAAAGAATCCAATCACTTTTGGTATGGATCTGGACAAAGGGGCGGATCCTGGAATTTCTCTTTCTTTAAAATTATTGAGGCTGTTATTTAACATTTTCACGTTTCCCTGGATTCATGGATCTTCATGAGAAAAAAACAGGCATATTTAGTGGACTTATTCTATGAGTGTGTGATTAAATGAAGGGCTGTTGGACCCGGGTGGAGGTTTGAGCTCTGCCGAGTGAGATTTTAGCTGGTTTTTGTTAGAAATGAACCACGAAACAACATCATGCTTCTGCAGATAATGAATATTGATTCAAATTTGGTGGCCGTGCTTCCCCGAAATTTCTTCTTTTAATCCGGTGCCACCAGCAAAACGTGTCCAGTGAAACATCTCAACTTCTTCTAGGAGGCGGTGGAAACGATGATCATGTTCCCCAGATGATGAATCTTACAGCTATTAGATGGACTGAGACATTCAGACGTTCCTCCTCTTCCTCAGGATGAACCGGACTACCTCTGTTGATGCTCTGGCATTTTCATCTGGCGTCAACGTTGGTCGATTTTTGTCCGACACTGTGGTTTATTCCCATCAGCCCCTGGTGCACATCAGCACGTTAGCAGCGTCCATGAGCACAGCTGCTAGCAGTGCAGACCCTCAAGTGGAGCTCTCTCTCTCTCTCTCTCACACATACACACACACACACACACACACACACACACACACACGCGCGCGCACAGTCAAACCACCGGAGTCAAATGTAAAAATCTGAGAACTCACCCGCTCGTCCTCGTCCGGTGATGTGTCAGTGTGTGAATCAGCAGGAGTCAGTTGTGACTGACACGGATGTGATTTTACTACCAAACCAAAACACACACTAATCCTCTTAATCTCTCTCTCTCTCTCTCTCTCTCTCTCCTGCCCCCTCTTCTCTCAGTCTCTTTTGGGATTTAAAAATATATATACTTCTCTTTCCTCTCCTCCTCCTGCCTATCACTCCATCTTCTTCTTCTTCTTCTCTGGTGCGTTGTTTCTGGATCCACGTCTCAACACCTTCCTCTCTCTCTCTCACTGTAATGGCTTCTTCTTCTTCTTCACTCTGTCATTCACTCGTGCTCTCTCTCTCTCTCTCTGCCTCACTCACTTTAAGTACTTCAACAGATCACAAAGCTTCTTAACTCTTGTCTGCTTTTAGCCAAACACATACACACACACACTCACGCACGCACACACACACACGCACGCACACATATACACACACACACACACACACACACACACACACACACACAGACACACACACACACGCACACAATAACAGTAGCTGTGATGCATTAAATCCCAACAACATCCCAGCAACATCTGGGTCTTCAAAAGACCTGCTGTTATCGGTTCTGAGTGTGTGTGTGTGTGTGTGTGTGTGTGTGTGTGTGTGTGTGTGTGTGTGTGTGTGTGTGTGTTGGGGGGGTTATCAGAGGGTAGTGGTCACTGAGTCACCTCCTCGGTGATTAACACTAACACTCAGAGAGAGAGAGAGGTGGAAACAGTGAAGGCAATAGAAACAGATATAAGAAAACATGGCTGCCAAAGGTGGAGCTTCCTCCTCTATCGCAAAACGTTGAAGAAATAGATTTAAAAAATATCTCTTCGTCCAGATCCAGATCCATGTTAATTTTAATGGGATCTTTCTTGATCCCTGCCCGATCCTTTCACTGAGTTTTGTGAAAATCCATTCTTTTTTTTTTTGCATTAGGGTCAGATGGTTTGACCTCAGTCACCAATGAGGTAGTTATCTGAGTCATTTGACCTCTGAGCCAATCACGAGCAAGTGTGGGGCTTGGGGGGAATACTGACGTGGCCCCACATGGGCAGGGTGTAGGTTGGATATTGAAATATTCTTGTTACTGTATTTAAATTTTTTATTTAGATTAATCATTGCATTTGCAGTTAAATGTGGTTCAGGACAAGCAGCAGAATTACTGTACAAATAATTCAGTTAAGTTGAGATATTTTTTTCTATTTATCCATTATTATGTATTCATTATTTTTCTCATTTTCAACAAAACAATAATAATTTTATAAATTTTAAACATTTAAATGTAATCATACATATTTTCCTTTTTTTTATTAAATGTGTTTTAAACTTTGTTTTAAACTTAAAAAGATAAATAAATAAATAAATACAATAACATAAAAGTCACGCGTCGATGACGTGCAGGTAAACAAACACCGGCCAATCAGAGCGAGGCCTGCGGCTCAGCTGACACCATCGACACGTCACCAGTGTTGTTGTGAAGATGGAGGAGCTCCACCAGCACCACGCGCACCACCACCATCATCATCATCACTTCTCCATGTGTTCCTGCGACTTCATCAGGTAAACGTCTCATCTCCGCGTCTCGCCGGACTCGAGCTGAGCCTGTTGACCGACTCTCTCGTCCTCTGTGGCGGCGGCGGCATCGGTTCACTGTAGCGGCTAACATGCTAATCGGTGTCACCTCCACTTCCGCTCCCCGGCTCACGGTGCCCACGGTGTTTTGTGCCCCCCCCTCCCTCTCAGGTTACTGTGGTCCCTGGTGGTTCCCTGTGCCTACCTGAGCCTCCTGCTGACCCTGGTCCTCCTGCTGCTGGTGCTCGGGGTCCGCGTGTGGCTGCGGGGCCGCCGCACGGCCCGCCGGGCTCAGGCAGGCAGCAGCGGCCCCGCGGTGGCGTTCTTCCACCCGTACTGCAGCGCCGGAGGAGGCGGGGAGCGGGTCCTGTGGTGCTCCCTGAGGGCCCTCATGCACCGGTACGACGGCGACTGTGTCGGGAGAATTCATTTATTGGTGAAACATCCATGATCACACCATTATACTGCGTGGCCAAAAGTGTGCGGACACTCATGTTCACAAGTGTGAAGTTTCGATCAAAACTGTGGTTAAATGTATACTAAGATGCAGATGCAGTTCAAGTACTACTGTAATAGCACATTGAAAAATATATACATTGTTAAAAATATACATTGTTAAATATATACGTTGTAAAAATGATACAAATACTTCACGAATAGAAGTACTGCATTAACAACGTCACCCGAGCAACAGTTTGTAAGTAGTATCTGGAAAGTGTAAAATTAAATCTAAAAGTACTCCATGTTCATTACATGATTATGACTAATGTATTAATATCATGATTAATGTATGAGTTGCAACAATTCATTGATTAATCGATCAGAAATCTACTACTGAATGAATCCTCAATTATTTTTTGATAATAGATTAATCCATTTAAGTAGTTTTTATGAAAAAAAAGCATCTAAATTCTCTGATTTCAGCTTCTTAAGAGTGAATTTGTTCTGGTTAATGGATCAATCTGCTGATTATTTTTGAAATTGTGGAAAAGAAAAAGCAGCTAATCGTCACACGTGAGAAGCTGGAACCAGACAGTGTTTGATCACTTTTCCCAGGATTTATTAATGTAGAATCGAATAATTGTTTCAGATCTACAATTAAATTCTGGTGTTTTTCGGGTTTGTCCGTCTTATTTGACTGTTGATTATGATGAAAATCCATCATCCCCAGATACCCGAGCGTCTCCTTCGTGGTCTACACGGGCGACCAGGGCGTGACCGGCGAGCAGATTCTAGACGGAGCGCGGCAGCGTTTCAACGTCACGCTGCCTCGACCGGTGACCTTCGTCTTCCTGCATCACCGCACGCTGGTGGAGGCCACTTCCTACCCGCACTTCACGCTGCTGGGCCAGAGCATCGGCTCCATGTTCCTCGGTAAGAGAGCAGGAATTCTAGTGTTCGTATAGAAATACTTTATTGATGTTTATAATATCTGATATTGGTGTGTGTGTGTGTGTGTGTGTGTGTGTGTGTTAGGCTGGGAGGCTCTGACAGCCTTTGCCCCCGACCTGTACGTGGACTCGATGGGCTACGCCTTCACCCTGCCCATCTTCCGCTACTTGGGAGGCTGCAAGGTGGCGAGCTACGTCCACTATCCCACCATCAGCACCGACATGTTGTCTGTGGTCAGAGAGAGGAACCCCAGGTAACACTGACCGCATACAACTTTGGCTACAAGCTCCAGTGTTGTTTCGATTTCGCGTGGACGCGGTTCGCTCTCGTTTTCAACCGACTCGGAGTGACGTTGACGTTGCAGACACCAGTGTTCTCTTCCTGATTGGTTCTCATCAGTCACGACTCCACGACCGGCACTGCTAGCACATCCTGTCAGTAAAAGTTCCATCTCGTCGTCGCTCCCAAGAAAAGAAATCCCCTTCTTTTCACTGTTGCTGTTTTTTGTTGTTGTATTTTCTGTTACTGAGCAACCACCTGCAAAGTAGACGATCTACTTCCTGTTTACACATGACCACGTGTACGTGAATGGTCACTTGATATGTGTATTCAGGAGACAAGGTTTTTAATCCTGACGTGAAGCTTAAATGCTCATCTGGACGGAGATGGTTTTAAAAACTGTTGAGTGGGCTGATGCTTAACGATCTGGAGAAAGTTTTGAAAAAAGGTAAATTGAACCTGTTCAGTGTGGTTGACTCCAGCCATCAGTCTTCTTCCCGTCTTCCAGGTTCAACAACGCCGACTTCATCTCCAGGAACCCCGTGCTGAGCGCGCTGAAGGTGGTGTACTACTGCTGCTTCGCGCTGCTGTTCGGCCTGGCCGGGTCCTGCAGCGACATCATCATGGTGAACTCCACCTGGACGCTGGGACACATCCTGGCTCTGTGGCGCTCGCCGAGCCGCACCAGCATCGTCTACCCGCCCTGCGACGTCAGGGCTTTCCTGGACATCCCGTTGGAGGACGAGGAGGATGGGACGGAGGAGGATGAGACGGGGGAGGGCTGGGAAGAGCTCGGGAGTGAAGAGGGAGGAGGAGGAGGAGGAGGAGAGAGGAAGTGCCACACCGTGGTGTCGGTGGGTCAGTTCAGGCCGGAGAAAGACCACCGGCTGCAGATTCAGGCGTTCAGCAAGCTGCTGGACAGGAGAGGGGAGGGGCCCGGAGGGCGGGAGTCGCTGCGGCTGGTGCTGATCGGCGGATGCCGGAACCAGGAGGACGAGGAGAGAGTGCTGATGCTGCGGGGGCTCTGCCAGGAGCTGGGTGTGTCGGACCGGGTCGACTTCAAGCTGAACGTCCCGTTCGAGGAGCTGAAGAGGGAGCTGGTGGGCGCCACCGTCGGCCTGCACACCATGTGGAACGAGCACTTTGGGATAGGTGAGAACAAGCTGCCTGCGATAGGAGGATCTTTAAAAATACTGATATTGATGTTGTTGAGGTGTAAAAATATGGTTCTGTATGAGACGAGCATGTTCCCCTCTGTCCCCAGGCGTGGTGGAGTGCATGGCCGCGGGCACCGTCGTCCTCGCGCACAAGTCCGGCGGACCGAAGATGGACATCGTGGTGCCGTACGAGGGTGGACCGACGGGCTTCCTGGCCGACAGCGAGGACGGCTACGCCGCCGCCATGGAGACCATCCTGGCGTTGTCGCCCGCAGCCAGACTGGAGATCCGACGGAACGCCCGGCGCTCCGTGGAGCGGTTCTCCGACCAGGAGTTCCAGGCGTGTTTCCTCGCCGCCATGGAGCCTCTGACGTGTGAACTGGAGCGATGACGGGCTGAAGCAGACGAGGCCGCTGACCGACCAGCTCCTCCTCCGAGGATCACGAACAGACCAGAGCTTCCCGTCACTGTCATGGCGTCTCATTCCCAAGGAAAAATGAACAGGAAAAGGACGTTGACATTGTAAGGACGTGTCTCTGCTGGACAACTAGAGTGAAAACTGTCCCACTGCGATGAATTAGCAAAAACTTCGAGTGTCAAACTCATGTGAGTGAAAGTCCTCAGGTGTTTTCACTGGAAACAAGACGATCAAAGAGAAACATGGAGGAGCAACAACATCAACCTCCAAACTGATAGAATTTAATCACCTACTTAAAGAACCCCCGACAGTCACGTTTTAAAGTATATATAAAGAATCTGCTATGCCTAATATTTTGTTTAACATTGTTTACCTCTGAAATGTGTCTGGAAACCATGGAATCTCTCTCCCTCATCGAGGAATTCTGAGACTATGAATATTTTAGCGGACAGAGACAGAAGAAAAACACTTTTTTGAGTAGAGGGGGACTTAATGGGTCATGAAAATTAGTTTGACGTTTCCTGGCTTGACTGTTGAATTTAATCTGAAGGGATTCTAAATTTTGTTTTTCTCTTGAAGACTTACAAACCTTGTTGCTGGGTGACGGAGAAATCTCTCTTATTTATTTAGATGTTGTTTGACTTCCTGCATTCCTGTTTGTGATGGAAATACAATAACGTGTAAAAATAAAAGAAATTGAAATCATAAGAATCTTTATTTTGAATGAAGCGGAGCAGACGAGTCCGAACCGTCGGACTGACCGTGGTCAGGTCCTCTGGGCTCGGGTGAATCCTCCAGCTCCGGTCGGACTTGTTGAGGGTGTGCGGCGCCATCTTTGTCTTCAGCGTCCTTCTTCCCATCATGCACCTCTGCCCTCCTCTCCTCTGTGTCTTCCACCTCGTCCGAGCTCCCATCCTCCATGACGAACAGGTTCTTCATGGAGTCCGCCACCGCTTCTCTCAGCTCGTCCTCCGACTCCTCGAAGTTCCTGATGAGATCAGAGGAAATGAAATAATCATATATTAAACTTAGTCCACAGAGACAATCAGAGACCAAATAAATTTACTCAGGAAATTACTCTGCAACTGTTTAGATAAAAATAATAATTTTTGGTTTAATTTTTGTTATTTTCTAAGCAACAAATATTAGCTTTTTTTCGGGCTCCTCAAATGTGAAGATTTGATGTTTTGCTTGATGTTGTTGATTGTTGGGTCAGAAAAAACAAGACATTGGAAGGCGTCATCACGTTGGGTTGTGGAAAACCGTAACAGACATTTTCACTGTTTTTAAAATTTTATTTTATAGACGAAACAATGAATCGATTGACTCACGTGTCGTCGTCGTCTGACCTCGGCTCCAGTCGCTCTTCATCCATCTCCACATCAGAGTCCTCTTCCTCTTCATCCTCCTCCCTCCTCTCCTCTTTTTCTTCCTCCCGCTCCTCCTCCTCTGCTGCTGCTCCGTCCTCTGCCTCTAGATCTAGTCGAGTAAAGAAACTTCAGAGTGAGATTACGTTTGCTTTATTTTCAGTCTAGTTACACATCGAACGCTCTTCACTTTGTCCTGTCGCACTTTTCGTGTTTCATTCAGAAAGCAGCAGGTTAAATAGTGGGTGACTAAAGTGAAGATGCTGCGAGTCACATGTCGGCGTGAGTGATGTCTGACCTGCGTCCAGAGTTGACGACGTGAGTTCGGCCTGAGCGAGAGCGTTCAGCAGGGTGACGGGGGGCCCGTCGCCCCACTGCCTGCGACCCGGCGCCTCTTCACCTGAGGGGAGATAAACATTCGTCATACTGCGGCGTAACAGTCTTTCATCTTGTTTTTAGTTATTCATAATAAAGTGTATGTTTCACTGCACCTTGTTCAGTCTCGATCACGGTGTCATCGTTCGCCGAGATGACGTCCATGTTGGCTAAAGCGTCCAGCAGAGTCTGAGGACTCCTCTGACTCCACACCCTCCTCTCCTCCGACCAATCCCTGAGCTTCAGCTCCTCCCCCTCCTGGAAGCTCAGAGTCCGGTTCAGAGGGTCTGAGTCCTGTTGGGCAGGTTGAGGACAGAGTCAGGAAAAAAAGGAAGAGGAAGAGGAGGAGGAGGAGGATTTCTTGTCTTTCATCACTCACCATCTCTTCCTCGTCTTTCTCCGTCACTTCCTCGTCCTTCGTCTCGCCGTCTTCTAACCGGATCTCGAACATGATTCCCTTCTGCAGAAATGACAGAAAAACGATGACATTGACAATCAAACTGTCAGATTCCATAGACTGTTGATAAAGATGGACGATGTGACACGTCACCTTGTCCTTGTGTTTCCTCTCCGGTGCTCTCCTCTCCTCTCGCACCTGCCTAAGGGCGGCTTCCATGTCCTGCAGCAGGAGGAAATGGGATAAACAATACGTGAGAGGTTTAAACACTTTTTTTAAAAAATCTTTGGGAAATGACTCCATGATGTGAAGATGTGGCTCTCTATTCTCTCTGCCCCCTGCTGGTTGAGGTGCCACATAACCTTCTACCTCATGGGCTGCGCTCGATTTGTCCATTTTTGCTCAAGAAGCTTCCTAATTGAGGGAAATGAGCCGAAAGTATTTCATCGGCAGCCGTGAAGAGAGCTGGTCGGCTTCTCTAAATGCGCAGGAAAGGTGCTTCGATGCTGCCTTTTCCTATCTCCTTGAGCTCAGGCTACACTGGAGCTTCCTGTGTGAAAGGAGGAGTGTGGATGAGATGATGTACCTGTGCAGGTGCAGCTTTGTGCTGCTCCTCTTCACCGTCTGCACCAGATTCTGTGTCTCTGGGTTTCTCCACCACAAATGTTCCATGTTTCTGTTGCAGCTGCGCCTGACGGAGGAAAGACGGAGAGAATACGATCGTCTCGTTCTGTATCAGGTCACAGATTTCTGAAACACTGTTGGTACTACTATTGCACTGACACAGAGCGGGTACCTCTGCTTCAGCTCTCTGCCTCATCTGTCTCATGTCCTGGTGGTACTGTTCTCTGATGACGTCCAGCTGACGCAGGTAGTCCTACGCGCGCACACACACACACACACACACACACACACACACACACACACACACACACACACACGCACACACACGGACTAAACTCTAGGTGTATATAAATAACTTAAAAGCACGATGAGATGAGATCAGGCACAGGACACACTTATGCACAATGTAGTACTTTTACTGTAACTACATAAAGTACTTTTACTAATGATACTTTAGCCACATGAAGTACTTTTTTTAATAATACTTTAAAAATATGACGTACTTTTATTGTGGTACTAACACCACACAGTAAGTACTTTTACAAATTCGAATTAAAAAACAAGTATTTCTACCGTGGTAATATAACTACATGAAGTACTTTTACTCATCAAACTTTAAAAACATGAAGTACTTTTACTGTGGTACTCTAACCACACAAAGTACTTTTACTGCAATACAGTTTCAGAGTTGTGTAAAATCATCTTTCATGGAGCTGAGTAACGTACATGAGAGTAATCAGTCATGTGTCCCACCTGTTGTCCGTCCTGCCTCCGGTCCTGAGGTGAGTGCTCGTGCTCAGCTCGACCTCCAGGCCTCCTGTTGCCTTCAGCTGTACACGGACGCAGACCCTGACGGTCAGAGAGGAAAGGTCAAAGGTCAGAGGGCTGTCAGGTTACAGTCTGACAGGGAAGTTACTCTGAGCTTTGTCCTACCAGCTGCTTCTCTGCTCTCAGTTTGTACTGGTTGGCCTCCAGTCTCCTCTGCAGGTATTCATGTCGAGCTGCCGCCACACTGAGGGAACACAAACACAACCAAATATATAAAACTTGAAGTAAGAAACCAAATATTTTTGCTTCAATTTTTACGTAAATTACGCATAAAAATGGAGCTAAAATAGCTCCGATTCGGGTGCCGCCATCATGGCTTTTGATGTCATTTGACCTCGTGTCTGTGCTGTAGTGATCGTGGAGTGGAGCCGCGGTGTCGAAGTCCCGCCCATACGTGGCCAAACCAATCACTAGTCAATCTCAGTTGTCAATCATGACGTCTCAGCCCGTTTTTATATCATCAAATAACTAATGAAAAGCAAACATGAACACTTGACATACATCAGTGTGATGAGAATGACCAGAAACCATCTTTTACCTTTTTAACGTCTACTTAGATTTTTTTGTTTAGTTTGGTCCATGTCCCGTCTGCTAACGTGGAGGGGGCGGGGCTTATGACCTAAACTGCAGCGATCCACCAGGTAGCGATCAGGATGATTTGGTTTCACTTTAGAGGAGCTGTTATATCGTGTATCTTTATTTTACAGTCAGAGAATTAATCAGCAACGATTCTAATCAATTGTCATTTTTCATGATTTTTCAAAAGTAACATTTTCTTTCCTCTTGATTTATCATGACAAGAAAATCTTGACGTTGTTGGATTGAAGGACGGACACAGACTTAGACGTCACCTCGGGCTCTGGGAAACTTTGCCCGACATTTTTCATGATCATAAATTAACCAAATATTAGTTTCACTCACAGCTGGTACGGCTCCAAAGGAGGAACAGTGAGGTCTTCACATCGCTGTTCTCTCTCATGAGGGGGAGGAGGAGGAAGAGGAAGCGGAAGAAGTGGAGGAGGAGGGACATCCTCTCTGTCCCTCCTCTGGAAGGCGTCCAGCTGGGCGTGGTAGTGCTGGTAGTGGCCGACCGGCTGCTGGTCGTTAAACCTGCATCAGTAACACACACACACAAACACACGTGTACAACAACACAGCACATACGTGATGTGAAGCTCGTCCCAGGTGTCGTGTGATGTCACAGATCTTCAACACTCACTTGTGGTCCTGCCGCCCTGCAATGTCTCTGTCGGCCGCCGGCCGTCCTGCTCTTTGATGAAGAGGCTGCAATCATCAATTAACGTGATATTATTATTATAAATACTGTATATGGATATGGTGCAGAAAAGTTCCTAATAAAGGACAAGCGCAAGAGATTGAAAATTATTGGGTTGTTATTACTTTGTAGTGGGCAGGTGCTTGGACTCTGAGTGGGCCCCTCCAGTCCGGCTTGGCGGGCGGGTTCTTCACGGGGGCCCGGGGCCTCGCCCTCGCCGCTCCCCTGGACCTCTGGATCTTCTCTGGACGACACGAGAAGAGTCTCAGGTCAGAGTGACAGGAAGTGGACGTATGACAGTTACAGCAGCCGACAGACAGATGTTTGGTCCATCTGCTAACATTGAGGGGGTGGGGCTTATGACATATACTGCAGTCAGCCACCAGGGGGCGATCCAGATGATTTGGCTTCTCTTTAGGGAGCCGTCATGTCGTCCATCTTGATGTGTTGCCAGACTATACCAGACTCTCCCTCAGTGTTTTAAGAGGACCACTAGTGATTAAGTGAACTCTGGATTAGATTAGACTGCATCAGTATTAGTAAATAAAAATAATAATAATAAACTGAGTAAGCATCATGTTCATATTCAGGTGTGTGTGTGATGAAACCTGGGGATTTCGCTGCTCTTGTTCTGATGACTTGTGATGCTGCCGCTTTATTTCTGTCCAACGTCGTGTGGCGAAACTCCTCCTGCATCACCTGCACACACACAAACACACACACATACACACACACACACACACTCTTACACACCTGCTTTCCATCTTATGACGTGTTGAAATCTAAACACCACTGACATGAAGGCGCCTCCATCCAAAATTCATTTAGATTTTTTCCCTCCTCCATGTCCATCAGCAAGTGAGTCAAAGGTTCTGACACCGGTTCTAACATCCTCCCACCTGAGGGTCCAGGTGTCTGCTGATGTGCTTCTCCAGGAAGGGGCGGCGGAGGACGGAGCTGACGGAGGGACGGTCCCGGGGGTTCACCTGAGAGAGGCACAGTGAAAGTGAAAATGGTCCAAAGTTGTCAGCAGGGTCAAACTGACCTGCTTTCAGTTTCTGGACTTTTTTCCCTCTAATCTCTGATTTTTGTGAAATGTAAAGGATCATTTAGAGAAAATGACATAAATCAATGTGTAAAGGAGTAACACTTAGAATATTTCCCTCTGGAGGGGAGAAGAAGTGGAAGTACCTCATTTAATTGTAACTACACAAATGTTCGAGATAATGTTCAATAAACTGTATTAGATAACATATTAGATAATCAACTGGATAGTGTAAAAGATAAAGTACATAAAAATGTACATGACATTACTGTCCTAGATACTTTCTACCTCTGTGTTTAAATCTGAGTTGTTGAAGTAACTTTGATTAAACAGCTGTTTAACTTCACCTGATGGTCAGATTAAGGTTCAGAACAAGAGAAACGTGAGAACTAACAGAACCTTCAGAGGCTTCAGAATCTTCAGAGGCTTCAGAACCAACAGAACCTTGAGAACCTTCAGAGGTTTCAGAGGCTTCAGAACCAACAGAACCTCCAGAACCAACAGAACCAACAGAACCTCCAGAACCAACAGAACATTCAGAACCAACAGAACCTTCAGAGGCTTCAGAACCAACAGAACCAACAGAACCACCAGAACATTCAGAACCAACAGAACCTTCAGAGGCTTCAGAACCAACAGAACCAACAGAACCAACAGAACCTCCAGAACCAACAGAACATTCAGAACCAACAGAACCTTCAGAGGCTTCAGAACCAACAGAACCAACAGAACCACCAGAACATTCAGAACCAACAGAACCTTCAGAGGCTTCAGAACCAACAGAACCAACAGAACCACCAGAACATTCAGAACCAACAGAACCTTCAGAGGCTTCAGAACCAACAGAACCATCAGAACCTGCAAAACGTGCAGAACCTGCAGAACCAACAGAACTAACATAAGCTTCAGAACCTGCAGAAACTTCGGAACCAACAGAACCATCAGAACCTGCAGAACCAACAGAACCAACAGAACCAACAGAACTAACATAAGCTTCAGAACCTGCAGAAACTTCGGAACCAACAGAACCATCAGAACCTGCAGAACCATTGGAACCAACAGAACCGTCAGAACTAACAGAATGTTCAGAACCAACAGAACCATCAGATCATTTGAAACCTTGGAACCAACAGAACATTTAGAACCTGCAGAGCCTTCAGAACCTGCTGCTAGTTCCGTTCACGTCCACACCCACTGAGGGTCAAACGGACTTCGGTGCCTGACCTTGAAGAGTTGTGTGACCAGGAGTCGGAGGTCGTAGGAGAAGCGGCTGGACACCGGGTTGTAGCGCCCCCTGCAGATCTTACTGACCAACTGACGCAGGCTGCTGCCCTCAAACTGGAGGTGGAGACAGACAGACAGACAAACAGATAGACAGACAGTCAGACAGAGAGACAGACAGACAGGAATACAGACGGACAGACAGACAGAGAGGCAGTCAGACAGACAGGCAGACAGACAGGATGACAGAAAGTCAGACAGAGAGACAGAGAGGAAGACAGACGGACAGACAGACAGAGAGGCAGTCAGACAGACAGGCAGACAGACAGGATGACAGAAAGTCAGACAGAGAGACAGAGAGGAAGACAGACGGACAGACAGACAGAGAGGCAGACAAACAGTTGATTGATTAAATATGAGCTTTTATGATTTGATTAATCCTTTGATTAATTTTGATCGATCAATGACTTTATATAAAGACGACCATCAGTCAGCCACCAGGGGGCGATCAGGATGATGTCGTCCATCTTTATCTATACAGTGTGGTCCAGATGTGAGTGTGAAGCAGCAGCTGCTGATGTTCTGTTGGTGTGGTGCAGCTTACTGGATGCCTCAGGGTGCAGAGCTCGTACAGGACACAGCCAAGAGACCAGATGTCCCTGCAGCGAGGACACACACACACACACACACACACACAGAGGGGATATTAAACGCGATCTGAGACAATTCTTGACCATTAGAATCTCATTACATCTCAGCGTTGATGTTCTGGAACTCGAAACAGTTTTGGGCAGTGAATCGATGATGTCAGCTCGGGGAACTTCTTTTGCAACTCGACATTCCTCTTGTTGTTGTTGTTGAAACAGGAAGCTGCTGTGGCAGAGCTCAACTTGATCCCACCGTCATAAACACAAGGAACAAGAATCCAGTGCTGTGAAGTCGCTAATCAGATCACAACCACCGACAGAGAAGTAATTTCTGGGGGTACGACTGATTTGGCGTTTGCTGTTTTTGGCACCGGGACATACTGTGTGTGTGTGTCTGTGTGTGTGTGTGTGTGTGCACTCAGCTGCTTCTATCTTTGTGAAGACCTATTAAAGTTTTAGACTTTCAGAGTGAGGTCAATTTCAGAAACTGAACACATCTCTGTCCCCCCAATTCCCCTGTGCACTGTTGAAGAGTCTAGACTTGGTTTAAGGGTTACGTTTAGAATCAGGTTCAGGTTAAAATGTCCCACAAGTATAGAAACACACGCCTTTCATAGTGAGTGTGGGAAAAGAGGAAGCGGCTCTGACCTCAGCTGAATGAAAAAACAAGCCCCGCAGAGGCGAAAGGACCAAAGTCCAAACGCAGAGAGAAAGTAGACGACTCTGAACTCTGAAATGTGTGACTAACATTTCCTGTTGAACGTGTCACAGTGAAACCAGATGATTATTATAGAGCAGGGGGCGACCACAGTTGCATCATCATTTCAGTATTAATCCCAACCGTACGTACGTCTTGTTGTTGTACGGCCGACTCTCGCAGATCTCCGGGGAGAGGTAGTACGGCGTCCCGACACAGGTCCTGGCCAGCTCCATGGTGCTGCACAGTCAACCACAGTCAACTAACTCAACACACACTAGAACTCATTTGTGTTTTTTTGTTATTGCCTCCACCAAGGAAGTTATAGTAATTTAGAAGAACTAATTCACAGAAATTGAATATATTGTCCATAACTATGTGTTCCTATATATATAATCAACCCTGAATGAGTTAAATATAGTTAATAGTTAATTTTCAGACACTGCCGGAAACCGGAAATGGAATCAGAGGTGCGCCACCATAAAGTGTCCCCTGTCGGGTGCTCAGTTGTTTGCACTTGCCGTTTTTTACATTAAGTGTTTAAGAACGTCCCGATTGGGAAAAATACATTTATTTAAAATTTCTTTCTTTAACATTGTGAGATACGACTTTTTTCTTCTTTTTCACATTTTCACATATTTACCAGGGAAAGATCTGATATATTTAGCGGATTGATTCTATGAGTGTGTGAGACTTGGTTCTTTCTTGTTATATATTTAATTATGTCATTCAAATTATTCTTTATTCTGTTTCCTCTGCTTTTCGTCCCTTTACCCCACATGGTCGCCTGAACACTGTGGTGTTTGCGGTAGAGAAAAAACTTTGTTCCCCATTTTGTCCCCATGAGGTCAGTTTGCTTGTACAGTCCATAACACCGACCGTCCCGTGTGTTCGCGTGTCCTGCTCGACAGTTTGTGGAATGATAATGACTTGTTTGGACGTCTTCCATGTGTTACAGAGTGCTCAGTGATAAACAGCTGCACTGTCACCGTGTGTGTGTGTGTGTGTGTGTGTGTGTGTGTGTGAAGATGACACTGACTTACTTATTCAACATTCTTGCGATTCCAAAGTCGCCCAGCTTTGCTTTCATCCCTCCGTCGGTGAGGAAGATATTCTAGACCAGAGGGAGAGAGACGGGAATGAAAGCACGTCCGTGTTCCATTAGAAAAAAAAAACAGTGACTGGGCACGTATCATGTGTGTGTGTGTGTGTGTGTGTGTAAACAGATATGACTGATGAGAGACACTGATGGCCGTGAACAGTCTGCGGTCAGTTAATCCAGGAGCTGGAACACAACGGGGTCTTTGTTGAGAACAAAGCAGAGCCGTGGACGGTTCAGCCGCACAAATCCCCCTGAACTCTGGAGCCACAACACTCGTTAATTAAAACGTGGAACCTCGGGGTCTGTGACTAAAGTCTGTTTACCATGTACAAGATTAACCTGCCAATAAATATACCATGTACAGTCCGCAGGTGACGAGAAAATCCCATTCATATTCTGAATTCACATTTTGATTATTAGCCTTCATGTTGTACACATCCAAGGTCGACTCACGAGCTACTGGTTTGTGAAACGATGGAACATGAACCTGTAGAAGGCCACAAGTCTGTATGACATCAACCTTGTGTAACATCGACGTCTCCGATTGGTGGAGCTCGTTGTTACCATGGAAGCGTTTTACTACACCCACAAAACTTCCTGTCGGCCAGCGATGCTGCGATCCATTATAACTCAGAACTTGAAATTACAGACCTCCGAGTCAGTGCTTGCAACTGGATTTGTTTTATTGTACAGCATTTCTATTTTATCTTATTTATCTTAGTTTCTGTTTTCTATTCTTTTTTTATTTTGTGGTTACATTTTCCTCTTGTGCTGCTACACTTCTGTGCTGCTGTGTCAAATTCTGAAATTCAGATCAATAAAGGTTCATCTTATCTTATCAAATGTGGAAAACAGACACCCACTGAAACAGTTTTGATCACTGCATTTATTTTGAACATTGTTATTCGATTTTGCAATCATTAATATGTTGAGTGTGTGTGTGTGTGTGTGTGTGTGTGTGTGTGTGTGTGTGTGTGTGTGTAGCGGGACGATACCTGAGCCTTGATGTCTCTGTGGAGAATCTTCTTGTCGTGGATGTGTTTGAGGCCCAGACAGATCTGAATGAACCAGCCCACGATCTGAGGAACACACACTCCAGTTTTACTCTGTGTGTGTGTGTGTGTGTGTGTGTGTGTGTGTGTGTGTGTGTGTGTGTGTTTGCATGCCTGCTGCTCAGTGAAGGGGATTCCTCTCTGCATTTTGATCTTCTTCATCAGATCTCCTCCATCACAGTACTCCATCACTATATACAGGCTGCCCTCTTCTACACACACACACACAAACAGACACACACACACACACACACACACACACACACAGTAAACAGTGTGTAACAGACGCAAATGCACAAAAACCCGCCAACAAGACGACACGATGACGTCACGCTCACCTTGAAATGACGAGGTGAAGGAGACGATGTTCGGGTGTCTCATCTTCGACAGCACCGTCACCTCCTTCTTCGACGCTTCCTTCTCCTTCGCCGACATCTGCGCAGCGAACACATCCACAAAACCGCCGACTGTGACCGTTAACTGCTAGCTGTTTAACAAGTGGTTAAATTAATAAAATCTGGGATTTAAAGTTGTGGATTAGTCTGACATTTTCATTTCTCTGTATGCTTATGTAATATTTCATTAAAGCAACACGATGTAAGAAAGTTTCTCTCGTCTACGCTCGGGCGTCGCCCTACAGGTCACACGTCCAAGAGCATCGAGGTCAGGTCGCCACCCGTACTGCATCCTCTTCGTACGCCAATTTGGGAAATACAATTTTTAGCTTTCTGGTGGTAACACTGAGAGAACCCGGCCATATACGCCGCCCCGCGTTACCTTTCTGAGGTCGACCTGTTTGACCACACACTGTCCGTCTCCACCTCCGCCCTTGTCCCTGACCAGGAAGG
Organism: Scophthalmus maximus; assembly: GCF_022379125.1. Lineage (NCBI taxonomy): Eukaryota > Metazoa > Chordata > Actinopteri > Pleuronectiformes > Scophthalmidae > Scophthalmus > Scophthalmus maximus. Next base: position 2,193,846 of record NC_061528.1, read on the forward strand.
CTTTACCAAACGCACCCTCTCCGATCTGACGGATGACCTCATAGTTGTTCATGACACCCGGACGACGACCTGGAACGAGACACGGAGTCATGAGTTCACACATGGAAACACGAGGAGGGAATGTTAGTTTGAGCTGCTGTGATGGATTACTGTAGTGAATACTGTATATCGTATGCAAAGTTCTATTTAATATCTGGCTCTGCATGTCTGTGATTCTGACATTGTGGTTTTAATTCGAATTCTTTTTTTTGTGTATGTTCTGGCTCGTATGTGTATTGTTTAATGCCCTTTCTGTTTCAAATAATAAAAAATATTATTTATTTATATATATAAAAAATCAAATTCTATTAATTTCCAGTTTCTGTAACATGAAAATGTCCCTCATAGGAATTATTATATATTATTATATATATATATATATATTTATATATATTTTCGTACTTACATTACACTTAATTTTCTTAAATTAAACATGTACATTTTCAAAATAAAAGGTATCAAGCAAATTTCAGTACAGTTACTTCCAAACTTTCCACAATGTATTTAAGTTAATATTCCTACAACATTAGTTAGAAATCAAATAAAATTCAGTTCTGTTATTGTTTATACTGTGTCCACCTCCACATTTCAACACCGTCAGGTCCCCGGTGGGCGGAGGGAGCCCCGTCACCATGGAGATAGATACACACTCGGCTAGCTCTCATGTTAGCATGCTAACAAAAGTTCACCGTTGAGGACGAAAACGGTCTTATTTTCTACTGGTTTTTTAACGTGTAATATAAGTATCCACGTACCTTCCGCGGAGCCGCCGTGGTGTCGGGTGGTCAGCAGCGGTCACACAGCGGAGCGGACTTATAAAACACTCACTCTGTCCCAGAAACTAGCCGCCACTAGCTAAAAACGTTTGTCAACTACGACAAGCGGCGAGGCTAAGCCGCACGGCATGCTGGGAGATGTAGTTGTCGCCCAAAGTCTTTTATCTGCGTCTTAGATATAAATCAGGAGTTTCTTGAGGAGCTTGCAGTTCGTTCATTCAGACACGAGGCAAATAGAATATTTAACAACATAAAATAACTATTGGGTGACTTAAATAAGCTAACTTTTTTTATTTGACTGCCTCAGAACCAGCACATAATCAGTTTATTAAATATGATTCAGTATATCATCGACAGCATAACATTCACTATGTTTCAGTTATTACAGCTGATTATTATAGTTGCTGTCATGTCAGCCATCATTTATTTACAGTTTTTGGTTTCCCCAGTTTCCAGTCTTTGTGCGAAGCTAAGCTAACAAGCTGCTTTTTGCTAAAAACTCAATACTCCATTATATAATAAAATCATGAGCCACTAAAAAAATGTCAGAAGTGTGAAAAGCATTTGTATTTTAAAAATGTTTTTGATGAAAATCTTAATGAGCATAGCAAGTATTTCCAGCCGTCCAATAAAGTTATAATAGTTAAACATTCCCTCTGAATGCGGCTTAAATAAAAAAGTGGTTAATTTTACTGTATACATATTGTTATCATGTTCAACTTGTGATGTGTAGTTGTTATATAAAGAAAAGACTTTTGAAGTAATATCACGGGCGAACTGCTCTGAACACCCATCTGTCTGATTCCTCAGGGTGACCCCTCCACCCGCTGACCACCTGGCTCGTTTCCCATGATCCCCCTGTGAGAGGTACATCTGATTAGCACTTTAATCTACAACACATTTCCAACGCGATCAAATGTCACGGTCGGCAGTGACAGCTGATCCAGTGTCAGTCCTCTGAGGGCGACGACTTGCAGACCGTCGTGTGCCACGTATACTGAAACTCAGACTGCAGTACAAGTACACAGGTATTTGAAGCTTCATGGAGTTGAACCAGTAAACATACTTGAAATAACCGTCTCCTCTGACCGTTTTCTGATGAGTCACTGTGGAAGCAGCTTCCGTGTCCGCCGATTCCTGCTGTGAGACATGAACAAGACCACAGACTGTAGATAAAAGATGGACGACAGCTCCAAGCATCAACCCACCGTGTCGTCACCCATTGGTCTGTTGAGCCTTGAGTTTGGCATTTTGGCCGGTGCCATCTTGGTTTTTTGAATAGAGGTTGGATTATGGGGAGGTGATGGATAGATAATGGATAAAGGGATAGATGGAACAATAATGGATGAGTGGATGGATTGTGTGACTATGATGAATGGGTGATGGATTGATTATGGAGTATGATAAATGGACTGATAATGGATGAAGGATGGATAATTGGGTGTGATGGGTGGGTGGATGAAGGATGGATAATGGATGAAATAAGGACAATGGATAAAAGATGGATTAAGTGGGTGTGATGGGCAGATGAAGGATGGATTATGGGTGTATGATAAATGGATAAAGGATGGAGGGATAACAACTTCCTGCTTTGAATGTTGACAGTGTGAATGAATAACATGCTAACAACATGCTAGTAAGGAGGACGACATGTTTTTTTTCCTGTTTTTTTATTTTTTATTGTGTTGGTCTGGTCACATCTTCAAAGAGATTATATACACAAATTAGTACAACAAGAAGAGTTATCCCAAAGAATTATACATTCAAAAAAAGAAAAGAAACAGAACTCTGTTGAAAAAGGGATTTAAGCGTGTGTTTCCTGTGAGCGACGCTCACGTTTCATTTTCCAGGTAAGAAAAAACAGGTGCAGTGTATTAATAATAATTGCTACAGCAGAAGAATACAAAACAAAAACAAAACTGGACTAATCCATTTCAAAGACCTGGATGAGGTGTACAAAAAGATGCCCTTTATTTTAAAATTTCATTTGGACAGAAAGAAAAAGGCAAACTGTAAATTAACCCACGTTCATGTTTGATTATAATAATTTACTGTTTTACACTCATCTTGTAAAGATAATGCCCCCCAATATCAGAAAAATGGAAAAATACACGTCTTTCCCCCCTTTTTTTTTTTTAAATTTCAACAATCAATGAACAGCTTCACATTTCACTCCTCTCACTCACTCAAGCTACCTGAAGTAAAGGAAAGAACATAACAAAAGGGACAGGTGAGGATTCAGAAACACAACCTCGCTACACACCAGTGACTTTATAGGGGCAGTTGTGAGGCGCCCGGGCGTCTTTACTGCTCACAGATCAGCGTCTCCACCACGAACGAGCTCTCAAAGTGACGGATCTTGTGGCAGTTGAGAGCCTCACGCTTCTGCATTCCTGTGAAGACACGAGCAGAGACACGGAGGTTAGGACGGTGTCCCTCGTGGGTCACGCAAGAACCAGCGCCATGCAAACTGATTTCTTCTTAAAGGGGCAGTTAGGCGATTTTAGGGAAAGTTTGTTTTTGTTTGTAGATTTTTTGACTGCACACAGCTGGTGTTACGAAGGTCAGGTGGGCGTAGCCTGACAGTCGGTGTGACGAAGGTCAGGTGGGCGTAGCCTGACAGTCGGTGTGACGAAGGTCAGGTGACAAAATTATCACAAAATAATTTACACACTTTTCTGAGGTTGGAAGCATTTGATGAATATGACGAGTCGTACAAACTCACGGTTCGAACAAATGTGTGAGACTAAAATTATTATTTTCGGTTTGAGAAGTGAAGAGTTATTGCTAATTTTGGGATTGTATGATGTGAACGTCTTTACCCAGAATCCTGTCTCTGCGCTGCAGCTTGTAGGTGTCTTTGCCGCGGCACAGGTTGTAGATGAAGAAGCCGAGCTGGTCGACGTGCTCCAGGCGCTCCGTCACGATCATCTCCTCATGGACCAGGTAGGACTGGGGCAGGTATGTGCCGGCCTGGAAAAAAAATAAAAGAAATGACACATCACCTTCCATCATTAAAAGATCTGTGGAATAATCCACAGCAATGTGTGTTCAGTGACGCTCGGCCGTGATAAGAGGCTGAGACGTTCGTTACCTTGACGTTGACGAGCAGGTCCATTAAGTCCTTGGGCGGCATGACGATGGAGGTGTTGAGCGGGATGACGTAGCACTTGTTCAGACTCAGATCCAGGTAGGCGGTCAACCGCTGTGACAGAAAACAAACAACGGAAAAACTTTATGAAGCCGTGCGTTTGTTTCGTCGGGTCACTTAGTCAAACACGGAGGACAGGAAAGCTGTGTCGTCGTCGTCGTCGTCGTCCGCAGGCGTCTCACCCTGTCAAAGTCGTGGACGATGTCCGCCGGGTCTCCGTCCACGAACTCGGGCACAGGGACGCTGATGAGCTCCACCTGCTCCTTCTCCAGGATCTGGATCCGCTCCTTCAGCTGCCGCAGGAGGAATGGACTTGGCAGCTCCACGTTAAGCTGCGGGACCGGAGACGCCAGTTTAATTAAAAGAGATTATTGAAAATTACTAACTATCATGGTTTTTAATTTTAGTTTGATTTGAGCAGGATCAATTAAAAATGTCTTTACAAGTAGCAAAATAATTTCTAACTGTTACTTTTTTTTTTTTTACTACTAATCAATGAATTGACTGATCACTGCAGTTCTAGATTTCTCTGAAGCTCTGATATTTTTTCATATCGTACGGAAATGAAAGAAAAACTGAAAATACATCAGAGCAGGAAGTAGAAAAAGGAAAGAGTAAAACTCCACTGAGCAGCAGCATCAGACTGATTGTCATTCGATCGAGACAAAGACCTTCAACCTGTGACGAACGTGTGTACGTATGTGTGACCGTGTCGTCGTACCTCCTCTTCATCCCGGATCATGTAGTCCTGCTCGCGGTAGTGCACCCCGCACACAAACACTGGACTGTCCTGCAGGCACGAGGGGGGAAACGTAACGTGAGAGAGGACGAAGGAAATGTGACGTTCAAGCAGCTTATCAGCAGGAAACACAGAAGCAGCGGCGTCGGGCGGCTGCGACATGATCCTGGACTGGAAAGTCCAAAATCATAATTCACACGCAGACATGATATATGCATTTTAGATTCCATTAAATGCTCCATTATCCATAAAATGCTCCTGTTAGCAACAGTTTGCTGTTCCGACCGCGATAATTAGAAACACCACGTCTTTAAAAGTAGTTTCACCAGATAAAACTAAACAGTTTATTTTCCTGGAAATCACTTCTTCTTTCTTCTTCTACTCAAAGACAGCCGTTGAGCTGCTGCCTCGCCTCTGAGAAGTAATATTTATAGAGCGGAAAAGAAGAAGAAGAAGAGATGTCCAGTAGTGAGAGCAGAGATAACATGTCAGCAATTTGGCAACATGTCACTCAGGAAAGTCCCACAAGTGAAAACTCAACCTTATTTACTAGATAATAAAAGAAGTCGTATGATTTTCATTCTCTGTATGAATCTTTTTGTCAAACTGAGCCAGTGCTGGTGATCTTAACTTCATACAGGGTCAGAAGCATGAGTTTTCTTTATAACTGCACCGTTATCAGATCCGTGAATGGAATGGGAAGATACTCAAGGTCCATGTATTGGTCCCTGAACTTCATTTTAAATTCACATATTATAAAAACAGGGCTCATGTTGACGCCCACAGTGCGAGTCAGTCGATCCATGGCAACAAGGTTTTACATATATATACACACACACACATATATATATATATATACATATATACACACACACACACACACACACACACATATATACATATATACATATATATATATATATATATATATATATATACAAACACATGTTCAACGTGACCCCTGAAGAAACTGATTCCATGTCAGTGAAAACTGAGATGTCCAGAATCAAAACCCTGAAGATTTCCATAACAACACGTCTTATTTTCCTCTGGACACACTTCACATCTGTCCCTCCACTAAGTGGGAACAAAAAACACAAAAATCCGCCGACACGAGTCGTCTCAGATGTGTTGACGTCAGAGAGTCGTCTCTACGTCGCTCGGATATTTAAAAAAAACAAGAAACTGTTGGATAAACCGCGGGACGAGTTCAGACGCATCGTGAAGCGCCTGGATTCTCCGGCAGCTGTTTGATCCGCTCACGAGTCACGATCGGCGTTCACCTGCCGGAACCTGTCGGCTCCTGGTGATTTGACTTTCTTTTTTTTTTGTCCTGCAACATTCCGAGCGTCTCCATCCGCGCGCTTCGATTACACAACTGCATTTATTCATATTTTATAATGAGGAAACACCGAGATGAGACTCCAGCTGCTTCCAGACAGGCACCGACGTCGTTCCGCGGAATCATCGTCACGTCACCCGCTGCTCGACACTGACAAGCACAGATTCTTTTCCCGGAAACTTTTGTGAAAACAATCTGAACTCCGTCCTGCAGCAAATCCTCACAGTTTGTTCAAGCAGGCGTTAATAATAATATCATCATCATCATCGTCGTCGTCGTCGTCGTTGGTTTCACCTCACTGTCGTAGGAGCTGCTCTCCCACCCTTGCCAGGTCCGGCTGCTCACCTCCGGGTTGTAGAAGCGGTACAGGTAGACTCCTCCCACCACCACGCCGGACAGCATGAGGGCCAGACCCAGACACATGCACCAGCACCAGGCCGTGGGACGCACCGGGGCGACCACCTCCTCATTCTGTGGGAGAAGAAGAGTCAGAGACTTTTTATCATTCTCATCACGAATCACTGGCTGCTTATTTTTCCATTTCCTCTCATTCAGGTCAAAGATTTGATCTGAACATTTTCGTCCATGTTCCGGTTTTTCCTTCAGAAAAATAAACGCCACTTCAACAATTGACATGAAAACAAACACACACGATTTCAGATCCACCTTTTCCCTTTTTTTTCTTCCAAAGCTGACAAAAAAACTGAAAACTTTATCAATCTGTCGACTATTTTCTCTATTAATCGATGAGTTGTTTGGTCCATAAAATGTTTCCCCCACAACACTCAAGATGTTGTTTTTTTTATTCCACACACCAGAAAATATATTCACATTTAAGAAGCTGATATCAGAGAATTTGGACTTTTCCCTGTCATACAAACTACTTGAACCGATTAATTGATTATCAAAACAGTTGGCGATTAATTTAGTGGTCTAATTAGTAAGCGATTTATCGATTAGCAGCTCTAAACTGTACGCAACACGTGACCCGGATTCCTCCGTGAGTCTTTTTTAGTTATTTAGAATCGCCAAAGAAAGAAACAGGTTTTAAACGTGTCACAGTTTAATTGAACCTGGCGTCTCGGTATAGAGCAGCACAAATATTATCGCCTCCTCCTCCAAGCGATCGTCTGTGTGTTCGTCAGTTAGCAGGATTACGCAACGACGACATGACACAGAGGGAAGATCTGGATCAACAGGCAGATCCAGGAATGATTGTTTTTCTCCACTTTCTCCAACATGGTGAGACGGGGCGTGAGCTCGGGCGGAGGTTTGCTCTCTCTCCGAGCGGCCTTATACTTTTTAATTGATCCACGATTATTTTCTCAACCCAACAGGAAACTACAATGTCACTCGTTTGAGCTCGAACCTCCGTCATCGATTCACAGATATCAGTCGACTAAATGTCTTCACTTTTCTTAGTCATGAATTATTCCCCGTGAAATCAATGAAAGTGTCGGTACAGCTTAGTGGGTTACGCCGCTGACTTTGGTACAGAAGGTCGGGGTTTGATTCCAGTGTGGGCTTTCGATGATTGTAGGAGGCTTTGGACAAAAGCGTCAGCAAAATGAATTTAATGTAATGTTAAAGGAGAAAGTCTCACAATGTTAAGGACAGAGACAAAATAATTCCTGGATCCTTCCACCAAGTCTCGTGGAAATCTGTTCAGTAGTTTTCGTGTTTTATAAAATATGGATGTTTTCAATCGTCATTTCTCACGGACTCAGCCTCCACTGGACTTCATCTGAATTTTTTTCTTTGTCTTTTTTTTTCAAGTCTGCTTTTATTCATTCCGTGTAAAAGTCTTTGAATCTCGTCTGTGCTCGCTTTATAAATGAAGCTGCTTTGACCACAGAGGGTGCGAGAAAGAGTCTGTCAAATCACGTTATGATGCTCCGACCTTATTCCAAAATAATAATAAGAGAAAAACAATCCAACAAAGATCTCAAGCTGAGTCCAACACAAACTCCCTGCGATCAAGCTCCACATCCTGGATCGCACGTTTCCCGTTTCCCAAAAACACTCCGACAAAAGCTTCACGACAAGATCTGACAGGCCTGAGGACGAGCGTTTCACAACTACTGCAACACACACGCACGCACACACACACACACGCACGCACGCACGCACACACGCACGGCCGACGTCGCTCACAGCAGGAACAAGATGTACAGTCAGATACAGGGACAAGATGTTCACGGTAGTTTTTTAGTTTCAGAGCATTTTTCCAGTTGACAAGGTTGTAATTTTAAAAGTTTGATAATAAAATATGAAGAAAATGTCCTTCGCAAGTTTAAGACGGAAAAAAAAATCTGACTAGTTGCCAGTTAATTATTTTCCAGTGGACTGATCAGTGTAATGACTAGTTGCTGAACTCTGTTTTGTCTTTTTGTTGTCACACTGTGACTGTTTCGGTTTCTTCTCTGTCGTCATTTCACTTTCTCTCAGTGTGATTTAGACAGAAGAGTTCTGTTCTGCGGCTCCACCGGCTCCCGGACCAGGTCCGGTCCGACAGTGACGTCTCTCGGCGCGGATCGTCCCGAGCGTCGCTCCGTCTCCGTGGAGACGGCGGAGTATCAGTGTCCAGAGGAGGACAGGCGTGAAACTCCATCCGCACGCACGCAGGCTCGAAATTGTGACGTGTGAACTCGGCCTGCGTTAGTGAATATGTCAGTCTCTCGTCTCGGCAACATGAGACTGAGAAAAACCTGAACCTCATCAGCTGCAAATTACAAAAACTAATACTAGAAATGTCAGAACATTTTGGAAAAGTGTTGTTTTAAAGTTATATTTTAAAAAAAGGATTTTGCATTCCAATATTTGTGAGAAAAAAAAGAAAAAGAAAACCATAGATCGGGGCTGGAAAAAAAGTAGGTCAGATAAAAAAATTAATTTCACTGTAGAATTATCTTTGTTACCTCGTCCTCTTTGTCCCTGTACATCTGCCCCCCCCCTCTGTTAATCTGGCCCTCTCTCGTGGAGCTCCAGTGTCTTCTGTTGCCCAGCGGGAGTCAGATCAATCCCCCCCACCGAGTCTCTATCCGACCGATTACACCACAATCCCTCTCCGGCCCCAGCGGACGACGGGACGACACTCGGGCGGAGGAGCAGCCGAGGAGGAGGACGAGGTTTCGTCGTGTGATCTTCTCGTTTGCTTCATCGATGTATCTGAAGCTAGAAGCTGCTAAACCGTCTTCACCGCCGTCGCATGGGCACAAATCATCGTATTCATGCCTACAGAGACTTCACCCGATGCCGGCGGCAAACCGACGTGAAGCATTGAGATTTACATAAACAAATAATACTAAAAATAATACTAATTTACCTGCTTTTGCGTCAGCTGATAACGGCTGCAGGTAAAAAAAAAAGAGGCCCCGAACCGCCAACGCAAACACTACGAGGAGCTGGAGACACGGTGTGCAGTGTGAGGCCTGTTGGTATTATATCATCGGCTGATAATCAACAAGCATTTGATCAATAAAAAATCAGAAAAAATGTTTGTTTGTCAGCAGGATTATGCAGAAAAAAAACAAAAAACAGCACATTTCCAGCAAACGTGGTGGAAAGAATCCAATAAAAGTTTTGGTATTGAACCGGGACAAAGGTCGGATCCATGAGAGAACGTGGCCAATGATCTGTTTTATTTGTTTACTGCTTTTAAAAACTTAGTCACGTGTGTTTTTATCCGACACACTGAATCAAAAGATACGTTGTGAGCGCTGGAGGACGTTTTCAGATCCCTCAGTTCCAGTACAATGACACAAACTGACTGAGGCAGCCACGGACCATTTTACTATCCGACTTCTTCTCCTTTGAAACCTGAAACGGAAGCCGTTTCTAGCTGAGCAGAGGATCAGTGAACGAGCGGCATCAGCAGAAAAGACGGCAGCAGGAAACTCACTGCTAATCTGCACATAACTGAGATTACCTAATCTGATCTGATCTAAATGATCTAATCCTGACCGAGTGGACACACAAACACGAGCAGCTAAAACAAGACACGACTAGTTCCTTATTGAAAATGTGAACGTGTATATTCACAACCTTTGCTGCATCGTTTCATTCTGTGGAATCAAAGTTTTCATATCGTAACACGTGTGTTTTGTACACACGCTGAACCGATCACGTCGCCGAGCTCCGGTCTATTTGTCGTCTCTATAAACGTCTCCGGCTCAGGCGGATTGAATCAGCCCAGTTTAATCTGCTGATGCAGGAACGAGCCGACGTCTGACGGAGTGATCGTTTCACATGAAGCCGCACGACACGCTACTGAACACTTCCACAGGACACAATGTGCCTGCTCGTCATAAAACTATTATTTGTCCTTTAGATTTGAGAGCGTCGCCTCATTTTGAATTTTTTTAGATTTTTCTCTTATTTCACCTCCAGCTCCTCTTCTTCTTCTTCTTTTTAGCTCAGTCATTCCCTTTGGATGTTAATTTGCTTTATTTATTCCTTATGTGTTTTTCATATGGGTCCTTTATTTTCATGGTCCCTTGTTTGTTCTTTTTATTCTCTTCCTCAATGTATTTAAAATAAAGGCCGGATGAATTTCTCATTCTGTTAAAATAGCGGGAACATAAGGACGCCTCGATCCAATTAGCCATCAGCTGATAGCGACTCCGATCTTAATACTTAGTACGTTTCTTAACCGTTTATTGAACGGATTGTGAAGCTGAATCAACGCAGCAAACACTGAAGGTCGCAGTTCAAAAATATAAAGTTTACAGCTTAAATATGATTAATAAGTTCTGAGAGTTTTACAGGGAGAAGTGGAGCCGTGACAGCGACGTCCCCCCAATTCAGGGGCCGCCGACAAAAGCGATGGCTCAATGCAAAGACGCGCCTGGACGTGAATTTCACGTCACTGACGGCGAGTGAATCACGTGACGACGCGGAATTCGCGTCAGTGATTCGCGATGGCCAATTAGCGTCGAGATCCTCCCTCCGTCGCTGTCGTCTGACGTCCAAACATTGGATTTCCCACATCGGCCTTCCTGTCTGACTTTATTCAGTCAACAGTTCACGTCTGTGTGTGTCTGTGTGTGTTGGTTCAACATTAACTGTGTTTGTTCCTCATAAACTGCCAACCAGAGGAAAAACACACAACCTCGCCCCAGGACGACACGATTCAAAGTACAGAACGTGCCTCATTTCAGAAGGAAAACAGTAAACTACGATTATCGAGATAAGAGTCAGTCAGACTCTAGACACTCAAGAGGAAAGGCGGGGGGGGGGGGGGTTGTTAGCCAGATTAACAGAGCAAAGTCACAGCCACAACCGGAAGACAAGTGAACCTGTGAGAAGAAAATATCAGCCACACTTTACTGTACACACAGAATCCACAGGACCGACAAGACAAAACCTGTTTGCGGCGAAATTCTACTCTGTGACTTCTGCTCGGCTGCAGGAGGAAGTTTACAGTTTATCAGCAGAAGCGCGGTAACACATGAACCACAGCTTTATCACAACAGGGAGGAGGAGACGACCAGAGACGACCAGCTTCGAAACGCTGCGCAATTCAAAGAAAACAACTTTATGGTTCACAGAGGTGGAGACGACGTCTGTGGCTCAACACGAGTCTGTGGTGTTAACACCACCATGATGAGACCGTGACATGCAGAAGTAGATTCTCTCTCATAACTCCACCAATACGACTCAACAGTTTTCTTATGAGACTACAATTAAATCCACTCAATCTGGATCTTTAAATTGGATCATAAATATCAGTCCAATAAATAAGTCTGAATTTTTCATCAATTTAAAAAAAAAAACAACATCCTCACATCTCGCAATGTTTAAGAAAGATCAGCAACAAAATGTATTGGTTTTCTCTCTTACAGCTACTTCAGGCTCCGCCCACACAGATACGTTCTAGTTTTAACACACTTTAACACCGTTGCTAAGGTTACGTCTGGTGTCCACACTGCTTCGGAGTTTTCCAACTCCTAAAACTTTTATAATCGCGGCTGGTCCGGTTTAAGTTTGTTGTTTTAGTCTGGACAGACACAAACTGAGACGTTGACGTAAACGATGACGCGGAGACGCCCCACGTTCTACTTCCTGGTTGGTTCTGATCAGTCACGACTCTTCTACCAGTGGTGAAGGCAAAGCGTCACTAACACTTCCTGTCGGTAACAGTTCTGCCTCGCCGCCCGCTCCGAGAAAACAAATTCCTGCGCCCATTTTTCCAACATCACTGTTCCTCGTTTGTTTCTGTAACCAAGCAAACCAACTACAGAGTCGACGTGACCAGAGTACGTGAACGGTCACGTGATGTGTGTGTTGGCGTGGACCATAGACGTTATATAAAGATGGCCGGCATGACAGCTCCCTAATGTGAAGCCAAATCCTCTGGGTCGCCCCCTGGTGGCTGGCTGCAGTATGGATCATAAGCCCCGCCCCCTCCATGTTAAGAGATGGGACACAGGTCAAACAATTTTAAAAAACAATCAAAGTTGCTGTTCAATAAATGTGTCCAAAGACGGTCACCGTCATTTTTCAGGTAGTTCGTAACTTCGTATCACCGATGTTCATGTTTCTGATCAGTTTGGTTTTAATTAGTCATGATCGACAGCTGACTCGCGATTGGTTGCGCGCGTGTAAGGGGCGGGGCCTCGTTGCCGCGGCTCCACTGCGCAGACTCCGGCTCCAAATGAATACAAAGGCGCCAGATGGCGGCGCACGTGTGCGACACATATTAGCTTAATAATTTTTGTACAACAAAAAGACGCGATGACGTAGCGTGCGTGTTCATAAAGATTAATTGATCGTTTCGATGGACAGACATTGACCGTCTTTGTATAAAGTCACTGATCATCCTTATATAAAGTAATTGATCAACTTTATATACAGTCTCGGGCCGAATCACGTGACGACAACTAACGACACTTACTTTAGTAGAGAAGCAGGTGAACTGACTGTTTTATTATGTAATAAATTTGACCAGCAGGAAATTAACAACTTTTAAGTTCTTTGCTTTATGATTTAAAAACGCGGAGTAATGTTTACACGGAGCGACGGTTCACTTCTCTCCACACTGGTCGACCTTTGAGAACCATGGCGAAACAACATGATAAAAAACCCATAATATTCAGTCACTGTACTGTTGATTTTCCATCAACTAAAACCTGCGTCAACAGAAATAAAACCACATTCACAAGTTCGGCGATAAGAATCAAAATGACCAAACAGGAAGAGACGCGTCAAACCGCGGCGCAGCGAAACTTTATGAATATTATCAAACTAAAAACTGAACCAAACAAGCTGAAAAGAACCAACAACAGACAGGAAGTGTTTTTAAAGAGAGAGAATAAAGTGACAGAGGCGGTGAAGAGCAGAACAAACAAACTCCTCCGTGGTTTCACGGCTTCGTCTTCCGCTCGGAGCTCGGAGCCATTTTCTACTCACTTTGTCCTCGTCCTCGTCGGGGAGAAGACTCTCCACGTCCTTCTTCACGTCCTTCTGGGCCAGAGCCGAGTTGAACGACACCTTCACCATCCTGGATCCGCGGGAGGGAAACAAAACACCACCAGGCGACGAAAACTCCGTTAGAACACGAGACCGCAGAGAGAGAAGAGAAGAGAGAGGTCCGAGGCGAAGTCGCTGCACTTCTGGGGTCGAGTGCGAGCTGCGAGTGGTGGTTGGTTGGTTGTTGCCCAATCAATGAGGTCAAACACCGCTTCCGGTTTGGTTTCAGAATAAGAGCATTCCTCTCGAACCTGGCGACGCCCCCCGTGAGCATTTATTATCATTACATTAGTATCATAAATAATTATTAGATACATCATGAATCCATGAATATAATAAATGAATATATAATAAATCATAGATAAAGGGATAAATAATGAATCCATATTCATGTAAATTCTTTATATTTATTTTTCTTATTCTCTATATTTTTGCAATTCGTATATTTTTTTGATTTGTTTGTGTATATATTGTATATATTTTGTGTGCTGTGTGAAACGTGCTGCTGCTACACTGGAATTTCCCAGCTTGGCATAAATAAAGTAACTATCTATCTATCTATCTATCTATCTATCTACACCTCACTTAAGTGTTTTTATAGTGCGACATCTCCCAACGAGTCTGTCTTCATATTCAATCTAGTGTCTCTGTTCAATAACTACGACAATAACTGTCAATAAGTCAATAACAACAAACGCACTATTTATTTGGTTTAAACAACACACACACAAACACACACAAACACACACTAATTATGTTTTTCGTGTGAAACAACCCTTATTAACGAGCTCATTTAAAGTTTTTTAAGATATTTGATCAGGGTGACATTGAAGGAATCAAAATTGATCACATGTAACATGTTTTATGACTATTCTAATTATAATATCAACGATATTATAATTAATATAGTACCTTTTTACAATATTAAAACTATATTTTATATTAGTAGTAGTATTTATTTTTTTATTTTGTAGTATTTTGAGCATAATCGATTTGCCTAAAGAGATAAACTACACAATTGTCAAAGTTAAAGATGAATATCACTGATTATCAAAGTCTTTCAAAATGTTCTGGTCCATTTATACATACACTTTTTTCATTTCTCTGTCCTGTGTGTAGTTTAGCCAAATAAGCAGAGCTAATTCCATTTTGAGCTGTACATACATATAATATATGTATATAAAATGATACAGATTTCGATCAGATGTGAACTACCACCAGCAGCTTTAACGTTTTAAGCAACTACATCTGCCTTGTACTTTATTCAATTCTAAACATTAAACTGCAGAAAATGCTGCATTTTAACGTCTTTACGTGAAAAACATTTACCATAGTCAACACACAACGAAATGTCGCTTAGGCCCGAAAACAAACCCCCGTACCCTGAAATCAAACCCTCTCCGTTTCCGGTGCAGACCTGGTTACCGACGTCTACCTTGACGTGTCTGTCCACAAAGCCTCTGAAGCAGAACGTCAACAAAACTCAGCTGATAACTGTGGAGGGTTGCCAGACCCGGGCTGTTTATCCCCCCCGCTGTCCTGTAACACCGTTGATTGAGATCAATAACTTATAATCAGCTGATTATGAGGTAAAATCAGAGGTGAAGACAAGTGCCACTCTCTTAAGTAGTTATAAAAGTGTCACTAACGCAGAGAGGGCGCAGTTTGACGAGATTCACTCCCTCAGACTGAGAGGGTTTTTTTGTTTTTGTTTTGTTTTTGGAATTATTTTACTTCCACTAACAATCGTCGCAGCTTCTATCGTCACAGAAACTTTCACATATGAAGAAAACAAACAAAACTTCCCATTTCCTATTTGACTTCTGTCAGTGACTTGCACTGCGCATGCGTTTTTTTTAATATTATTTTTTAAAGTAATTTATTCAATTAAGACCCTAATATATAATCAATCTGATCACTAACAAAAAAATACAATTTTCATGAATAGAAATTTAGCCATTTATTTGCCTTGAATGTTTTGCAAGGGTTAATATTAAGATCTTAATGCCAAATATTCTGTATATGAGTATATGATCTGAAAACAACAACAAAAAACTGGTATTTTTTGGTTTTCTTTAGGTCTTTGCTTACCACTTCCTTGGTCGTCTTTGTTTACTGTAAATAAAAACGAAAGAAGAAGAGTAGAGGGTGGGGGGCAGGAAAACGTGCGACACTTCCGGTTTTGCGCAGTAGCGACGAAAGACCAACATGGCGGCCGCGGCGGAGAAACCGACGAAGGAGCGGCTCCTCTCCGTGCTGGACGATCTGGAGGTGTTATCCCGGTAAAGTTAAACTTTTATACCGCGGTTTCTTGTCCTTGTGTTCACTTCCGCCTCCTGCGAGAAGCCGCTTCCTCCTTCCCCCTCTAACACCCCGCTGCTGCTGCGTGTTCTTCTGACTTCAGGGAGCTGATCGAGATGTTGTCTCTGTCCAGGAGCCAGAAGCTGCCGCAGCCGGGGGAGGACGTCCAGGTAACGGCTGCGAGGAAGTGTCAATGAAAACATCACCTAGCTTGGGCTCCGGGGGGGGGGGACACGTCCAGGTAAAGGTGGTAGACGCTCGACGCGTCGGGCCGTTTGCCCGGCGGCTGTGACGTCAGCGCAGCGCCAAACTAGTTTATCCTCGCGCTTCCGGCGCGTCTGACGAAGTGCAGTCTTCGCCTAAACAACAACAACAACAATAATACTAGTAATAATTGTATTAATATAACACCTTAGCTAGCAGAAGTAGCTTCACAAAGTGTTTTCACAAAACATACAATCATTCAAGCATTCCAACAATAACACGGTTTTCAGGTCACATCTGTATAAAAAACGATATAAAAAGACGACATCACATGAAAGCAAGTCTATAGAAATGGGTTTTTCAAAGTGACTTCAAAGATGGCACCGACTCTGCAGGCCTCATCTCCTCAGGCAAGCCGTTCCACAGTGGAGGGGGTCACCCTTAGATTTGAGCCTCGACTCTGGAACAACTAGTAAAGACCCACCTGAGGATCTGAGGCTGCGAGCTGGCTTGTAGGGGTTTAGCATTTCATTCATGTAGCTTGGAGCAAGACCAAGCTGTGCTTTAAAAGTAATTGGTAAAATCTTGAAAATCAATTCTAAAATGGACGGGGGGCCAATGAAGTGTTGTTGTTCGTTCTTTTGTCCGCAGGTGCTGGAGCTGCTGGTGCAGCGGGACCGGGAGTTCCAGGAGCTGATGGAAGTGGCCCAGCAGCAGGGCAGCGTGCACCAGGAGATGCAGCTGCTGGAGAAGGAAGTGGAGAAGAGGGACAGTGACATCCAGCAGCTCCAGAAGCAGCTGAAGGAGGCCGAGCACATCCTGGTGGGTGGTGCTGCCGCTCTGTACCTCACCAGGGGGCCGTGTCTCTCACCCAGCCCGGCTCTGGGTCACTGGTGGTGGGCAGATATTTGTGGGACGTTAACGTCACTTTATGTGCCAAAGCAGCGATAGATAAACACCAAAATTCCCTGATGTGCTTCGTCATAAACACTTACACCTGTGAAAAAATCTAACCCAAACTCCTAAAATTATGGACGTTATCTTACTTTACACGTTTTCCTCTCCATAGAACTCCATTATAAAGAAAAAGGCTCAATGTGATTTAATGTGCCAATGCAGCGATCAATTATCATCAAATTTCTCTCAGATATGCTTCGTCATAAACACTTACACCTGTGAAAAAATTAAAACCGAACTCCTTGGTTATGGACGTTATCTTACATTTAGTCACGTTCCG
Organism: Scophthalmus maximus; assembly: GCF_022379125.1. Taxonomy (NCBI): domain Eukaryota; kingdom Metazoa; phylum Chordata; class Actinopteri; order Pleuronectiformes; family Scophthalmidae; genus Scophthalmus; species Scophthalmus maximus. The sequence goes on from NC_061528.1 coordinate 2,211,105, forward strand.
CCTTTTCCTTATGATGGAGTTCTATTGGGAAAACTCGTAATGTAAGATAACGTCCATAATTGTAGGATTTGGGGTTTTATAATTCGACAGGTGTAAGTATTCCTGACGAAGCATATCTGAGAGAAATTTGGTGATTATTGATCGCTGCTTTAGCACATTAAGTGACGTTTAGCCTCTTCAAGTAAAGTGTTTTAGAACGCCCCCGTTGTTTCTCAGTTTAGAGACAAATTAAATTGATGTTTTACCACTTCAGATTTAAACCCTTGTCTGTCTCTTTTCTCTTTTTAAGGCCACTGCTGTATACCAGGCGAAGGAGAAACTCAAATCCATCGACAAAGCCCGGAAAGGTGAGTTAATACACCTGTATCTGAAGAACTGGGGTCTTGTGTCTGACGGTTTAGTCCAATGACTTTGTTCGTCGTGTCCTTGTTCTGCGCAGGAAGCATCTCGTCAGAAGAAATCATCAAGTACGCCCACAGAATCAGCGCCAGCAACGCCGTGTGCGCTCCTCTCAACTGGGTGCCAGGTAGGGACTGACGCAAATCGCTGCTGGTCGTCAGCAGGAGGCAGCGTTTTGCTTCAGTTATTAAATAACCGTTAAAACACACAAACGTCTCGTCTCAGGTGATCCGCGCCGACCGTACCCTACCGACCTGGAGATGCGCAGCGGGATGCTGGGTCACATGGCCAACATGCCGACCAATGGTGTGAACGGACATCTGCCCGGCGACGCTCTGGCTGCTGGACGGTTACCAGGTAACTAATGTCATTTTACAGACGAGTCTGGTTCATGTCACTAACTGACCCAGAAGAATAACCAACTCGCTCCTCCTCTTTGTCTCCCCAGACGTCCTGACGCCTCACTACCCCTGGCAGTCGTCGGACGTCTCCGTGGGGATGCTGCCCCCTCACCACGGCAACGACTTCGGCCTGGAGCCGCCGGGTCACAACAAGGAGAACGAGGACGACGTGGAGGCCATGTCGACCGACTCGTCCAGCAGCAGCAGCGATTCCGACTGAGCCACTTCTGGTCAAACAATCTTCACCGATGGTCATTTACAATTGAGCATCATTCAAAAACTCGTGGGGACGTGGGGCGAGTGATGGCCGTGATTGTGTCCAGGTGAAAACTCATGTCTCATCAGAGGATTGAGTCTGCCTCCTCCGGTTCTCATTAATGAAAGAGTTTTGTTCCTGAGGTGGAAGAAGATTTAAAGTTGTGTACAGTTCAGTTCACACTGTCAGAGCTTCTCACTGAGGAGGACGGAGTGAGGGCGTATCAGGGTTCTCAGGGATTCATGATCTTTTTTTTTTTTTCTGAAGGAGTACTTTCACATTTTGGGAAATATTCACTTTTTTTTGCCTACAGTAAATATGAAGCTACGGCAGGTTAGCTTAGCAAACAGGCTAGAGCTGTGACAATTTATTATTTTCACTATTGATTAATCTGTAGAGTTTTAAGAGTCGCACATCTTCACATTTTAAGGGAGCTGGAACCTGTGAATGTTGGAAAAACAAAAACCTAAAATAGTCGCTAATTCATTTTTAGTTAATTAAACATAAAGTTTATTTACGCTTCACTAACAGCAGAACCTACAAACCAGCACCTCTGAAGCTCGTCGGGTTTACACGTTTCTGAACAAGAGGTGGAGTCAGTAACGAGCCACACTAGCCGTTTCCACCTGTTTCCAGACTTTATGCTAAGCTAACGTGTAGCTTCATGTTTAATACAAATTTCTCAGCAAGAAAGGGAACTTGGGGAAATTAGCAAAATGTCTGAACGATTCCTTTTTAAAGATCCTGCATCTTCTCCAGTCTCACAAGTTAAAGGGGCAGTAAGCGATTGTAATGCGAAACACTTTTTTGTAGAATTCTGCAAATATTTCCTTGCGACCCTCTAGCTGTCGGTTCTGTGAACATCACTCCCCAACACCTGAAGAGACGTGTTAGCGACAGACGCTCCGGATGGACGCTCCTCGTGGTTAGCACGTCGGTCTTGCAAAGTATCTTTCTCCAAATTTGCTTTCTGCCCCTTTAAGTGTCGACGAACCAGAGCGGCTCATTTGCAGTTTAAACCCACCGTCTGCAAAAATAAAAAACAAATTCAAAGGAAAACTAACGAATCCTGCCGTCGGCGTCTTCGTGAACACAGGATCAGTGTGATGTCGTTCCGGAAAAGAAGCACAGACCAAACCAATAAACTCTCAGCTCTGGTTCCTCATGTACAGTTTGTGTGAGTGACGTCAGGTCTCTGCTGCATGTATGTTCTTAGTGTTTTAATCTACCTGTGTGTGTGTAAATAAGCGTGTACATACTCACCCCTGTAAATAAAATCCCCCTTTTTTTTGAATAAGAACTTGTTTGTTTGGTGTTTGGTCCTGCAGCCTGGTTCTTGCTCGATTTACCTTCTTCACCCCAAGTCTGAAACTGCCTCTGTTCACTTCTACTTTCAAGCATAGACTGAATATTAATATGACATTTTTACGTGCAGGTAAACCAACAGAAGTTGACGTTCAACAAGGTGAGATTTGAACAACATGATCATAAAACTTGAATAAGAAGCTGCAGAAACGCTGATTATTTAAGAACAGCTTCTTCTACTTGTTTCATGTTATACTTCTACTTTTTTTTTCCACTTTTGTGTAGGATCAGTGACTCCTGTTAATGGAGGTTAAAGGTCAGAACAAGGCTATATTTACGGTCTTGTCATGACCCTGGCCGTGTTGCGTTCAGGATCTCTCTGTAAACTCCCGGCGTCAGTGGAACACAGCACAGAGCACACATTGAACTGAAGATATCCTCTGTTTCTATGTTTTAGTTATAAAACCCTGATGTTATGAAGACATGCTTGTTGGTTAGAGATTTCAAGTGATTCATTTGCAATGATGGTTTGTGTTGCTCTCCAACAGATGTCTGGTAACAACTTAATGTATCAGCGGTGGAAGAAAACGGTAGATAAAAGTATCGATACAACAACGTTCAGTAGAAATACTTAGTTGAATAGTTTTATCAACAAAATGTAGTAAATGTTTCTTGGTTTCTAACACTGATAAATGATAATTGTGACATTATCTTGTTGTTAATATTAATGCAGCGATGCATCAAAAGCTTTTTACTGTTGCATAAAAATCTATGTTTTGTGTTGCATTTTAAGATTATCATGTTTCTCAACATTAAATAATGAGAGAAGAGACCTTCACCCTGTCATAAACGCAGCCCCAGCGCTTTGGACACCACCTATGACAGACGCCCCGACACTACACACCCAGAACACCGGACACTTCCTGTTCGAACCGCTGCCGTCCGGCAAACAGTTCAGGACTTTGAGATCCTGCACCAACAGACTGACAGACTCCATCACACCCTCCCTCCACAACCACAGAGCAGATCCCAGGAACTGTGAGCCCGCATACACACACACATCAAAGACTTTGACGCACACACAAACACATCACAGACTTTGACACAGACACACACTCACACACAGCCTCACCCTCTAGGACTAAGACACTACTCACAACATTCCACCTCTATAAGTTTGTAAATGTAAATCTGAATCATTTTGTCCTAGTGCCTTTTATTTTCATTTAACTTTCAAACTCATACTTGCACAAGCGTCACTTTGCATTATTTGTTCACTACAGCTTCCATTTTAAAAACTTACCACTTTTTAAAATTTCTCATTTGTTTTCCTGTTTGAGAGAAGCCATGCGACAAAAAAAGATCATTCTGATTCTGAAAAGTGAATGGTTGGATGTTTAAAGTAGTTTAAAATAGAAGAAAATAAAAAGTAAAGTACCTCGAAATTGTGTTTAAGTACAAGTGCTTATGTAAATGTACTTTGTTATTTTCCGCCATCACATGTAACATGTTTCCCAAATATGTTTCTGATTTCATTATTCATTTTTTTTAAACGGTTCTATAATGTCCTACAGCACGCGAAGGCGGCCACACACTGGGAGCCCGGACCCGACATCGCGGTTCACGGCGCATGCGCACCAGCAGTCGCTCCACTGTATAGAGGGAGACATGGCGGCGTCCCTGATCCGCGGCCGTCTGACGGCCAGCCTGAGGACCTCCGCGGCCAGGAACACGATCAGCTCCGCTTCCAAGGTGAGAGTGAGCCCCGGGCCGAGGCGCGGGGCCTCCGGCCGCCGGAGCAAGTGTCCGCGGCCGCGCTGCGCCTTCGCTCGCGGCCGCGGCGTCAGAGAAAGTGACGCGGGCACATTTGACATTCAGTGGCTCCCGATTGTTTTGGCTAGCATGCTAAGTAGCGAGCTAGCGTTAGCATCGGCGGCTGACAGCGCGGTGGAGCCGCGGACTGACACGGCCCCAACAGCCGGCAACATCCACGCACACACGCGCACGCAGAGGTGCCCTCGGGCCTCCAGTGTGTCCGGCCCCCCGGGGTGTCCGGGGCGGGGTGCGGGCGGTGAAACACGGTGACCTCCACCCGGAGCTCTGCTCTGCGCCACCGCATCTGTCCCGCCGTGTCTCCAGGACAAACCCCGCTCGGCCTCGGGGGGCCAGGGGGGGGGGGGACTAGGTGGACACCGGGGGACGACGACACCAGGGGGGGGACGGGGGGGCACTAGGTGGACACCGGGGGGACACTAGGTGGACACCAGGGATGACGACACCAGGGGGGAGCACTAGGTGGACACTGGGGGGGGGGGGGCAAGATGTGTTGCCCTGCTGGGGGACAGGACATGTCCTGGGGGGGGGTTGGACACGTAGGGAGACAAGCTGTATGTTGGTTTGTGCGTCAACCAGAGTCTGACATGTCCCATGAACAAGTTTTTAAAAATATATTTGTATTATGCCAGTTTTAATAATCCAAAAAACAAAATGTCATGTAAACAGACTGGATAATACGACTGGTCTAATCAAGTTCTGTCACTTCTGCCAGAGAAACAACTGATTATAGTGATGGTGGGTGTGTTTGATTCGCTGTAGCTGTGTGAAGGAATCCAGCACGGACAGTAGTAATAATTAATAAACTTTATTGACGTTTACAAAGTGCTCTACATGTTGAAAATGAAGAATTGATAGGAAACTATTAAGCAGTTAGAAGATCAAACAATATCAGAAGCGTATGAGCAGAAATATAAGAGTGAGAGTCTTACAGATGAGAAAAAGAGTCAAAATATAATTAAACATTGTAAGATGATTAAATAATCAGTGAGATCAGAGCAAGGATTAAAAATCTTTAACAGCAAAAGTCCCGAGAGAGACACAATATGAAAATATGTAACTAAGACAGATTTAAAAGAGGATGAGGAGTCGGATCAGGTTACAAGTCACATTCTGCCCCAGGACCCCATAAAGTCTTTGGTTTCAGTCGGATTTATTTCTTATTATAATTAGACAGAAACTTTTATCAGTCACCGTTTTTATACAACAGCTCCTTTGTATTTTAAATCACAAAACACAGTCAGGCAGGTGAACAACAAACAATTCAACGAAAGGATAAATGATATACAACAGACATAATGAAGCATTAAATAAATAATGTTATAAATAATAGAAAATAAATAGAGACTGTATATTGATCTATGACCTGAATATACAATGTACATTAGTGAAAGTCCGGTGAACATTTATAATTGATTGATTGTCAGGGGCGGGTTAAGAAAGTTCAGGGGCCCAGATTCAAGGGGGGCTCATGTAATAAAGAGTTCACAACTTATAATTGTCTCTTTTTATCCAACCGACAGTTGTAAACCCAAAGATATTAAGTGTACTGTCACCTCGAGGCTGAGGGGAGTTTCACGGTGTCGTGATACATTACAGAGGAACTCTGTGGACTTTCTGTCGGACGGCGACTCAGTTTCAGATCCTCAATCCAGTTCCCACTGTTGCTCAACTTGTGCTGACACTGAAAATGTACCCCTCTGTTCCTCCAGGTCCTCGGCGGTTCCTCGGGCCTGTTCGGAGGCCACGCGTCCCAGCTGCAGCTGCAGCAGCAGCAGCAGCAGAGGAACCTCTCCCTCCACGAGTACATGAGCATCGGGCTGCTGAAGGAGGCCGGCATCTCCGTGCCCGTTGGCCTGGTGGCCAGCTCCTCGGAGGAGGCCTACGCCGTGGCCAAGCAGATCGGTAAGATGACCTGAGCCCACGATCTGCCCCTCGACGGAACACTGTGGTGATCCGAACTCTGTTATTTAAGTTTTGAAAGCAGTCGTATTGTTACTTTCATACTGTAAGCAGTGAGTGTTTACATTTTGACAGAAGGTTTGTTTGTTTTCATTTTGTGCTTAAGATTTGAGGTAAATGTTATGAGGTGATCATATTGTGCAGTAGCTTCTGTAGCTAGTGGGGAAAGAAGGATGGAAAATGCCCTTCATTTTGTCTGCAGGAGCATTTATTAGTGCAATCGCTAATAAAATGTTGCTCCATATTTTTTCTATATCATCATAAATATCGCAAATTTCCTTGAAATATCATGATATAATTTTGAGGCTTTATCGGCCAGCTCTCACCACTTTCATTGCCGACATGATATTCAACTGATTTTTGATGCCTGGTGGAAAATAAAAGCTTTTTTTTCTATATATATAATATTTTTTTCATGTAATAAAAGAAGCCAAAGTTCTCACGTATAAAATGTGATAAAATAATATATAAAAAAGAAATAGAAATAATATTTAGAAGCGGTAACTATCTCATCAAAGACAAAGTCAACAGGATTGATTATCGGTTTTGTGTGTGTGTTATAAATAACCGAAGGCTGCTCAGTATGTAGACAGACACATTCACACACTCTAATTATAGCGTTGTCTTTTTCTTCAGTGGTGTCCTCTGACGCTCGACGTGTAGTACATATTTTCAGGACGGTAAGAAGTCGTACCATAAATCCACGAGTCGTCCGACAGGTGACGCTCTCTTCTCTTAACTGGACGTAATGGTCCTTTAAATCTCGACAGCGTATCATCAAATATGATTCCAGTGTCAAAGTAAAACGTCCAGTGCAGATGTGGGATCAGCTGCTGCTAAGTGAATCCACATTGACACTAATGAAGCGAGTCCAATTAATGTCGACGACCTTGTAGCTCCAAATGAAACGAGCTGCGGCAGCGGGAGGATCTGATGTATTGATAACTGACCGATATTGATCGGTGTGACACGGTTGTTATGGCGATTGCAACAAACTGCCTGATCCAGACCAACGTCAGCCTTCTCCATCTGTTTAGTTGTCGCTCACAGTTGATACACAGTGTTTTGTTTTTCCAGGTTCAAAGGACCTGGTGGTGAAAGCTCAGGTGCTGGCCGGGGGCCGAGGGAAGGGAACGTTCGAGGGCGGACTGAAGGGCGGAGTGAAGATCGTCTACTCGTAAGTGTCCGAGCGGCTGTTACAGAGCTGCAACAGTTAAGCAATTAATCGGTTAGTAATTGACTACTTAATGAATCGCCAATCGATTAATAGGTTTTATGTTAAAAATAAATAAATGAAAAGCCCTAATTCCCTCCCTCCTCCTCTTCCTCTTCAGTCCCGAGGAGGCCCGCGACATTTCGTCCCAGATGATTGGTCGAAAGCTGTACACCAAGCAGACCGGGGAGGCGGGTCGCATCTGCAACCAGGTGTTCATCTGCGAGCGCAGGTATCCGCGCAGGGAGTACTACTTCGCCATCACCATGGAGAGGTCGTTCCAGGTGAGGGGGACACGACTCACGACCCGTTGTCTCAACGCGTCGCCTTGAGCTCTGGGAAACACTTTTTAAAAATGAATATTAAAATAAAGAGCCAATAGATTAATAGTGGTAATCAATACTGTAGATTTAGGCCTAATTTGAATTTGGCTCTACATCTGTTAATTCACAAATAAGAATATTTTAATTTGTCTCTCTGTAATTAAAGACACACAAGTGAACTTTATATGCACAGATTGAATCTGTAGTGTTGAGTTGTTCCAGCAGGTGGCAGCACAGCACCACAGGAAATGATGACCTGTCCCTGCACACATCATTTCATTGCTCTAAAATCCCCCGTCTTATAATAATACATTTTATTTATGTAACTTTTAAAGCTGAAGCACAGATTCATTTCCAATATTTTTATCAGTAGCTCTCTAAATTCTTCTTCTTCCAAGGCATGCGCGGGTTACGTGGATTAGAAAGTCCTAACTCCCGCTCCTTTCGTCCCACAGGGCCCCGTCCTGATCGGCAGCTCGCAGGGGGGCGTGAACATTGAGGACGTGGCGGCGGAAAATCCTGACGCCATCGTGAAGGAGCCCATCGACATTGTGGAGGGCATTAAGATGGAGCAGGCTGTCAAGGTACAATCAGTAACGGGTGGAAAACAGTGAGAATGTTTGGGTGGCAGGAGAGATTGAAGAAGGAAGAAGAAGAGGAAGAGTAGTGGGGGGATGTTGTGTCTGAATCACAGGGGGAAGGAAAACTTCTCTAAACAAGATACAGGTTCAGTCTCTGACAGATCAAGTTTCAGGACAGAGGAGGAATTTGAGATTTGGTAATATCAAAATTCCCCACAGTTTGCAACCTTTATTTCCTGATGTCCGTTGGATGAAATCGACAGTTTGTTTAAAAAATAATCTTCACGTCTTTTCTTTTCCCATCTGGGAATATGATAACACTCAAATCTTCAATCTCATCCAGTGAAGTCGGAAATAGAAGGTGGGTCGAGGAGGATGTGTCAGATGTGACGTGAAACAAAATATTCAGATAACAATGTGACAGATGAATAGATTTATTTTCTAAGACTGATTAAAAAACAACAACAAAAAAAAACAGGGTATAAAATGTTTGAATCCCCAGTGTTTGCTCTATGCCATTAAATAAAATAAGGAGGGATTATGAATTTCTTATAATCGTCTCTTTAGTGTATTGATGTGGATCTGAAGCGTCCTTGTTCAAGGTTATTTTCCAATGCGACAATCATAAATTCCTCCTTCTCTAGTCTCCGGCCGACTGTTTCCTCACAAGTCAAAGTGTTTGTCGACCTCCGAGACAGATTCAGAGCTTTCACAGCTCCTCGGGTCTCGTTTACAGATTTCATCCAAGTCCATAAAAGTCGTTGAACAGATTCTCCTCCATCAGGACAGGAGATGTTCGTTTCCCTCACAGATAACTGTGTCTCTGTCTTATTTTAAGGTCCTTGTGTTCACATGTGTTTGCTTTGCCTTCATTCTCTTCTCTTACTCATCGTCTTTCTTTCACTCCGTCTGTCTCCAGGCTTGATTTTTGGCCCACTAGCTCTGGATATTGAATATGTTGGTTGTCATAGTGAGAGCAGAGGCTCAATATATCTGACGGAGAACAGAGGTGCTGATTGCAGGGCTCTCTCCAGGGAGACGGAGGCCCATTGACGTTCTTCACCACTTTCTTTAATTTCGTCTTTTTCGTGAAACTCCGTCTGAGCTGCTGATTTCTTTTTCTCGTTGTTGAGAAATGTTGGAGGTGAACTCCAGGACACGACGGTGGTTTCTGTTTCAAGTTAGGGAGATGAAGCGATTAAGATAATTATCGTGAAATAACTTTTCCTCCATAGAAATATGACACGCTCAATTCATTTTGTATTAATACTTAGTTTGTGTTCTCCTGTAACACTCAAAGCTTCTGACTGGTCAGAATTAAGATTTTTCGTTTATTATATATACCCTTTTTCGACAGTTCTACAATAAATAATATTTAAAACCAAAAATTAGCTTATGATATCTTCAGTTAACAGGAACCTATAAGCTTGACAGAAATAGTGATTTGATTTATATAGTTATTTATCGATATCGACCAAATATTTAAAAAATTATCGTAATAAGATTTTTTTCTCCATAGGGCATATTTCAAATTATTGTTTTATATATTACAAATTTCCGATATTTTTCTTCTTTCTTCTTGAAATATCTGTCAATATAAATTATTTGACCAATGTTTTTATAAAGATTAACAAATAATTTTAATCACTTTTCAAATAATATAAAAAATAGCTTGTTTCACCATCTCAAATGTTTTTCATTTTTGATTTGATAATGGTTTAAACAATCAATACTTCAAATATTTGTACATTTCAGCCCAATAATGATAATAATAAAATAAAAAGAGCCTGACCGATATTTTGGGGGCCGATACCAATATAAGGGAGTAAAAGATTTCTAATACATATATCATCCGATATATTAAACGCAATGATTCCTAAACTATTGTTATGAGCGCTGAAAGTGGAGAGAGTGAAGCAGAAGAGTTGAGCTGTGGTTCAGAAAACCAAAACAAAGAGGCAAAAAAGTTATACTTCTAAATCTTTCTCATACACACAGTCGTTTGATCCTTTCTTTACACAGAGTTATTGATCTCAGCCGCCCGTTACGTTCTGACATCGTTATGTGAAGAGTTCAGCTGCTGAGCAGCAGCAGCGGTCGGTCGGTCGGTCGGTCGGTCGGCGGCGCTCGAACCACGGCCCAGTGCTCATGTGTGATGTCATGTGTTGCGGCGCTGCAGGTGGCTCAGAAGATGGGCTTCCCGCCGGCGCTGGTGAACGAGGCGGCGGAGAACATGATCAAACTCTACAACCTGTTCATGAAGTACGACGCCTCCATGCTCGAGATCAACCCCATGGTGGAGGACTCCTCCGGCATCGGTACGCGCACGCACGCACACACGCACGCACGCACACACACACACACACACACACACACAGTCATAGTTAACGACTCCACTGACACACTGAGGAATTCGAGATCTTGAAACACTCGTATGAAGAGGGAGACGACTGATTGTTGTTGTGGCTCCGTCAATGACCATCCGATGAGAGAGTAATAAAAAAGAAACAGTTATTGATGAGGTGCCCTTGAGCAATGATGTTGATTCCTCGCTACAGAACCACAGTGGCTCTGAAAACATTTAACTTTGAGTGTAACAGAGAAGGTCAGCAAACTGTAGCTGACGGTGGAAAATGTGGGCAAAACCAATTTCCTTGATGTTCACGAGCGTCTTTGTAATCCGGAGGTAAGAAGGTGTCACTCAAAGTTCAACAGCAAAGAAAAATTTCAATCCAGCGGGTGTTTGATTAGATTTTTGTTCTTGTGGTGTCAGAAGGAAGAAAGAAGGAACATTTCTCCGTCAACACAGATGTGTGTCGTGTTCTTTTGTCGTCCACAGTGATGTGCATGGACGCCAAGATCAACTTTGACTCCAACGCCGCGTACCGCCAGAAGAAGGTGTTCGACATGCAGGACTGGACCCAGGAGGACCCCCGGGACCGGCAGGCCGCCAGGGCCGACCTCAACTACATCGGCCTGGACGGAACCATCGGCTGCCTGGGTCAGTGCGCGCTCACGCTGGAACCGTGGAACTGTTTGATGTGTTGTTCAAGATCTGAACTACACATTCAAACTAATACCTTTCTCTGTGTAGTTTTAATCAATCGGATTCGTGTTTTATTCGTACGGCAACTTTCGTATGGGTTAGTGCAGCTCAAAGTGCCTCACACTTGACTGATGAGCCGAAAATGCTGATAATGAAAAAACGAAATAGATTTGAAACACTGTTAAACATTTAGAAAACAACAATAGTGACATTGACAGGAAAAATAACATTTACAACATAGATGCATGGACGTAAAAAACGAATTAATCACACGATGACGTCTCTTAATGTTACATCGTCCATGGAGCTTCTCAGTGCTGGCTGCTGCGTTTCCTCGAGTTAAACGTGTTGTGGTAAAATATCGTGTATCGTACTTTGTTCTTCCCAGTGAACGGCGCAGGTCTGGCCATGGCCACCATGGACATCATCAAGCTCCACGGCGGCACGCCCGCCAACTTCCTGGATGTCGGGGGAGGAGCCACGGCTCATCAGGTGACAGAGGCCTTCAAACTCATCACCTCTGATAGGAAGGTAAGAAACCACGCTCTGCTGCCAATTCTCTCAATGTGAGTATCTCTGTTTGTGGAGCATTATGTAATCGTGTGGTTGGTGTCGCTCAGGTTATGGCGATCCTGGTCAACATCTTCGGCGGCATCATGAGGTGTGATGTCATCGCCCAGGGCATCATCATGGCGGTGCTGGACCTGGACCTGAAGATCCCCATTGTGGTTCGGTTACAAGGTACGGCAGCACAGAGCGAGCAGCAAAAATGTTCTCACAATGTTGAAATGTTTAAATACTGGAACTGTCCTCACAAAGATATTAATACACACACACACACACACACACTCCACTTGGAGTCGGAGGGTGAACAGGCAGAAGCTGCCAGAACTGAGGTTGAGCTCATCTCCCACTTCAAAGGCCTGGAAACGTGACCGGTGGATTATTGGGATTATGGTGTTGACACGTGCATGTGGACATTTTTTAACTGGTGGTTATTAGTCGACCTCCAAAAAATCGCATCCTTCGCTTCTCTGCCAGATTTATTCTCGTCCTTATTCTTTAAAAATGTAACTCGGTCTGGGACACGGAAACAGAAACGCTGACAGTTTGTATTCGGAGCTGACAGTTTTCCTCAGGGAGACTTTTCTCCTGCTGCAATAAAAAATCAAACTGTGTTTTTAACGTGTCACAGTTGAGCTTGTTGGGCCCGACGCCTCCGTGAAGACACAGATTCACTATGTCCGTCGTCAGTTTGACATTTTTTCATGCATTTGGGAAAAACATCTGGTGTATAGGTTTTTTGTGTATGTAGAAAATCTGGAAAGTTTAAACGAAAAAAGAAAAAAAAACAGCTTGTGAATGACGCTCAGTGTGTCTGAAAATGTATTTATTTTTATTAAATTTTTTTAGGGACGAGAGTGGACGATGCTAAAGCTCTGATCGCTGCCAGTCCACTGAAAATCCTCGCCTGTGACGACCTGGACGAGGCTGCCAAAATGGTACAGAGGCGTGCGCACACACACACACACACACAATATAACAGGAGGTTATATTAGAAAATATATGAATTTGTGAATGATTCATAAGATGTCATTATCAAACCCTCAGAGGCTCCATATTTTACAGTTAAAACAAACTTTTCTGTAGAAATATAAAAAACGCAAATACCAAATATAAAATCTGCGGCATTTATTCTGTAAAATAAAAGTTTACTTATGCACAAACAAACACTGATACTGTTAGATACTAGCCGATGAATCTGTCTGACTCGAGCGCTAACAGAGCATTTCTTTATCCTCTGTCTCTCTCAGGTTGTTAAGCTTTCTGAAATCGTCTCGCTGGCTAAGGAAGCTCAAGTGGACATCACCTTCCAGCTGCCCATCTAAGAAAACCTGGACCTGTGAACCTCCCCTCCCCTACCTCCCCCCCGGACACACACACACACACACACCGACCGGTTTTCTTTCCACTTCCTGACACTGTGGCACGATGGCACGACTCCGCTCAGACACGTTTCACTTTCCCGTCTCGTCTGACTTATGTCGCACTCAAAGTCGATACGCACAGAAAGAAAAGACGACCGGAGGTACGAGTGCGTGTTTTCAATGTCTCGTCTCTACGTAAGAATGTAACTATAAATAAAGAACCGGACTCGTTTGCCATAATCCGCAACTTTGTCCCAAGTATTTTAACAAACAAACCGAGTCCGGGGAAAACGAACAAACGCTGCACGCGACGGTTTTATATAACGCAACGCGGTTTTACCTCCGATGAGCTCGTCAGCTGTTCGCTGCGGGTCACATGTACGTCGTGCCCGCCCCCTGATCCGTTTGTGTGAGGTCATACACCTGCTTTTTTCTTTTTCCTTTTTAGTGAATGAATTATTCAGTGTCCCTGCTGTGGAATCGTTAACTCCGTTAGCACGCTGTGATTTTTTTCCCTGCACGTCTTTCGTCACGGCACGTGAGCGTCACGGCACTCGTGTTAAAGGGGGCGGGGACTGGATGTGAGAGGTTCAGCCTGACGCTCAGGAGTCACCGTCGGGAGTTCCGACTCGCCGCTGCAGGTCTATGTTTGAGGAAGTCGTTACTGTAGGAAAGTCTGGATGTTATTAACAGTTACAGCAGGAAAAGGAAACACTGGAGATGACGCGTCTGTATATTTATTTTCCTCGACTGTGTACAGTTGCTGCTTCTACATGTTCAATCTGCTATCATGCCACAGGCTCTTCCCCCTGTATGTAACGTCGGAGTCGAGGCGGCGTCCTCGCAGCAGAACCGAAAAATACTTGCAGTTGTGTCCTCTTCTTCCTCTTCCTCTTCCTCTTCCTCCAGCGCTCCAAACACAAGCCGACATTTTGAGTTGTATGTCATTGACTATATCATGTAAATAACCAAACGGATGTTCTCCCGCTGTAAAATATTTATGCTCCTCAAGGAGTCTGACAAAGGACAAAAAAAAATAAATACAGAGAACATCGTCGAGTCTTCTTGTTTTTGTCTCGGACGAGGAAACTCGTTCGTCCGTCCGCTCATTTTACAATTTACACTTTTCTTGACGACTCGTGGTCTCCGTTCACGTTCTTGCTGCACTTCAGCCATGGTGAAATGATCTAATCTCAACAGCTCCATTAACAGGACGAGTTCATGTCGAAACCTCTGACTGTGAGAAGCGGCCAAGAGATTCACCCTTCACCCAGGTGACGGACAGAAACCATTGGTTCTCATCAGTCGCGACTCGACTACCAGCGGTGAACACTTCCCGTCAGTAACAGTTCCACCTCGTCGTCTCTCCAAGAGAAGAAATTGCTGCTCTTGTGCCGCGTTCCCACCAAACCCGACGCAAAATTTCGTCTCTCTTCCGTGTTATAAATCTCCTCTCGAACAAAGTCTCGACACGACGACGCTCAGTTTGTGTTTCCTCGAGCCATTCGTTCGACACTTTGTTCCGCAACGCGAGGCGCAGCTTTGATCCTCCATCCGGAAAGAAGAAAAAAAAAGGTTGTACATGACAGATTTCATTACATCCCCGCCGCTGTGTTGTTCCACAGATGAAAAAGCCACTGAGGCAGAAAATTTTGTGATAAATGAAACTCTCGCTGTAGTAAAAAAAAAAAGCTGAAGCCTGCTCCGTTTCATGTAGAATTAAAAAATCTGATGACAAGTTTTTCATTTTTTCAATGCGTGGTGTGATGCGGCAGAGGAAAGAGTCTCTGAGTCAGTGCCTCTGCGTTTTAACAAGCAAGAGAACAAGTATCTAATAAATGTAACCGCTTATAAACACTGTAGATGATAAATAAGTGTTATTATAATACAATTTCACTCAGGAAAAGAAGAGCGAGTCTTCTAATCAAATGTTGCCGCCGGCAACAGGGAGGTTTAGTTCTCACCTCTGTCCGGTCGGTTGGCGCGACGACAGATTTCCACAACCTGGATGGAAGGATGGGACACGGGTCACGAAGGAATCCGTTACATTGATCCAGAGAAAGTGGCAGAACCTGGATTCATCTTAAACATTGTGAAGATATGGAGGTTTTGACATTTTCACATATTTCTATGGGAATAATTCACAGATATTGATGGGTGGGGAACTGATATCTGTTTGTGTGCCCGTTTGGTTTGGATTAAGATAAAAGTCTGGATCTAGTGGATTTAAACTTTTGGGCCTTGGTGGCGATTTGTGTTCTACTGGTGTCATTCTAGTTAAATGCTGTTTTTATAGTCAGAATCTATAGACTGTAAATAACAACACATCGTGATCCAACTCATTTGAGAAACATTCATTTAACGTCTCCTTTGAGTTTTTTCAGTTCGTTCCACGTTCCACCTGCTAACATGGAGAAGGTTTATGACAGATACCGCAGTCAGCCACCACCAGGGGGCGATCCGGGTGATTTGGCTTCACTTTAGGGAGCTGTCATGTCGTCAATCTTTATTTATAGTCTATAGTCTAAATATGCACCTCGATTCTAAGACCCCCACAATTATTTCAACATTAAACCATCAACTGTTTATTCAGGTCTGTGCGCTAAACACTGGTCATTTTTAATATCCATGTTCCAGCCTCATGTGACCTTGTAGATTAACTGTTTCTCTCCATCTTCCATCTCCATCATGGACCCCCGCCCGCTCGCTCTCCGCCTCCTGCAGACGGAGATGGAGGTCCTGCCGTGTGAACGCAGGCAGGTGAGCGCGGCGGCTGTTTGCTCTCTGCTGGCTCAAACTGATAAGGTTCGCAGTTTAGAGGATTTGTGCCGCCGCCAGTTCATTTATTTAAAATAGTTGCGATAAGGCCGTTCAGCCTCAGTGAGCTGGTTGGAGGAGCGGGGGCGGGGGAGAGGCGGCTGTTGGTCAATTGAGTCCTTTCAGAGAAAGTTATCTGCCATTCTGTGTCGAAAATGAGAATATTTGTCACAAAAGTTTCCAGAGGACTGTTCGGTCTGAGCCAAGAGAAGAAGTTTTTAAAAAGTTATAAATTCCTGCAGAGGCCGAGATCATAGGAAAGTGATAAACTGATGATACCGAACAATGGATATTCTCTCTAATAAAAAGACATCAGAGGCTTCAGTTTTAGTTTCTCGTCATGTTTTCCACAAGGGGTTTGAATCGGGAGCAACTGGACTTGTCTGTAGTTTCACCTTCAGTTCCAACCAAGTTGAGGTGAGGAACAGGTATTTACAAATTTTTTTTTAAAGGGAGGGTGAATTGTTTTTGGCCGCGTGTTGGTTCATTTTGTCCGCATACTACTTTGTTGAGCAGAAATAAACAGAGAACCAGGACTCGAGCTCTTGTAAAGGCTGAGGAGCATCATTGATGTGACAGCTCCGTCCACCAATCACCTGCAGGCCACCGAGAGCCAATCAGCAGTTGACCGTTACACACCTGCGGAGCCACGATGTGGGATCAACACGACTACAGGTCATCCAGGTTTTTATGTCTTTAACACAGTCCTGAAGTTTGTCTACGTGGTTAGTTTCATCTGGCTTTATAAATACAGTTGAGTGTCATCTGCATGACAATGGAAATTGATGTGGCACTTTCTGATAAAGTTGCCTTAAAGGAAGCATACATACAGTGAAAAGTATCGGTCCGAGCATAGAACCTTGTGGAACTCCGTGACTAACGTTTGTGTGTATGGAGGAGTCGTTGTTAACATTGTAGCAAAATCATTTTAAATTATAATCAAACTAATCAACTGTAGACCTGCTGAAGTCAATGGAAGGCTAACACACACACACACACACACACACACTTTGATGTTGGCAGAAAGCGAGGAGGCAGGGGGACCGGGAAAAAGCAGAATGACACCTGGAAAACAGCTGGACAGACAGATGTTCTCACCTGCATGCCGAGTGTGAATAACCAGCGGCCTGGAGTGCGCAGACACACACACACACACACACACACACACACACAAACATCACACAACTTCATGTTGAGGTCATAGATGGAAAAACAGACGCTGACGCTGTGTTCACACCTGCAGAGGATCCTTACGGGTCAGAGGGAACGGATTGGTCACGTCCATCCTGCCGGAGCTTCTACCTTCTTAAATGTTTATTGGTTCTTATTGGCAGCCGACTTAAAACTAAGGATTCAGACGAGGGAGCGAGGGAGCGAGACCGACTGTCGCTAAACCTCTGGTCAGCCTCCTCCTGCTTCATCCAATCAGATAGAGACTGTGTTCGACACCAGCTGCCAGATATAACTGTTACTTCACGTCCACATCGTACAGAAAGCTGGAGGTTAAAGACGGCAGCTGTGATCCGAGATCGGCTGCAACGGCTTTTGACACGAGCGAGGCTTCTCGCACAAAAGTAATATTCTATTTAAAGTCAAGACGAACTGGCCCAATGACTGAGCGATAAAAAGTTAGGCCAGTTTAATTGGCTCATGATGGATAATAACCCTGAAGATGAATCCCCTGGTTCGGTTCATCACTGTTCATTAATATCCCACCGTGTGGCTCCTGCAGGGGCCGAACACACGGGAGAAGAGAGGATTTTAGTTTTCTTTCATTGGCCTTGTGGACACTTAATCTTGGATACAAATACACGCACATCGCCTCATTTATTCCCACGAGTGACTTTAAGGAATAAAAGGGGGTGAAATATTTTCTCCACGGCCCGACTCAGGCGCGCGGCTTCCAGAAATAGCCTTTTTCTATATCTGTGTCCGTCACTCACACACAGCCGTGGACGTTGAGTTAGCTGCGAGCTGCGTCACCGCCGCAGCGACGTTCATTTAGGGCCATTTTAAATTCCTGCCATTCTGGGGGGGGGGAGTTTAAAATTAGCACGCTGGCACCCGGCGACTCTTCATCCAGAAATGATTAGGCCCTGAAAGCAGCTTTTGGTTCCTCGAGGGCTGCGGACGGGAAAGACAAAGTCGTCGCCATAGAGCCACGACTCCACGACGCCACAGGGGAGCGGTGGCGACACACACCATTTGTCTCAGACCTATTTGGAATGGAAATGTAACAAAAAGCTGATTTATGCACCGAATGAAGTGTGTGTGTGTGTGTGTGTGTGTGTGTGTGTGTGTGTGTGTGTTTTGCTGAGTACAGTCTCTGTTAGAGCTCTGATGGCGTTTGCAGTCAGGGACGGGGTGTGAACACACTCCTCGTCTTCTTTGAGCTGTGCAGCGAAAAACACATTCGACCGGAGACGGTTCGATGTGCTTGTGAGCGATCGAGTGGAGCCACGTCCTCTCACCTGGCGATCAACTGACCAGGAACCTCTAAAGCTTTTCTAGTGTCTGCGAATTGTCCAAATATCTTCCCGTGTGTATCCTGAAATCTTTGAGGAGTTCGAAGTGGATTTGTCTAAATCAACGTCCAAAATGTGATGGATTCCTTCTTGGTCCACGTCCAGTTTTTTGGAAATCTACAAAGTACTACAAAGTAGTACAAAGTACTACAAAGTAGTACAAAGTAGAAAACGAACAAATGAACCCGGAAGTTAAACGTGTGGTCGTACTGATAAGAAGCCGGTTGTGATGCTCACTGATCTAGTAGAGAGAAAACAAAGTGCACGTTGGTTTTCGAAGCCTGTCAAGCCTCAGAACTTCGCCTGCTTTCGTTCCTCCGTCGACGAGGTTCTGTTTCTCTCGTGAGTTGTTTCTGTCCTTTTGGCCTTTGGCATTTCACCGCCACTGGGGACGGATACCAGGAGAAAGCCTGTTCTCTTGTTCTCACGCGTCGGGTGACGTAGTTCCTTTGGGCCTTGAAACGAGTCGCCGATGTTGTGAGAGAATAAGGTGTTGGTGGTCACGAGGCTCATGGGATCAATATGAGTGCGGATGTCATTTGACTGTCAGCTGACAATCACTTTCAATATATGATTGGATCAAGTTCCAGCCAAAACGTTGTCTGATTTGTGAAGCGCCTCAAAACCTTGACAACGTTCGAGTTGAGCAGTTTGCGGCGGGAAAAATGGCGGCGCTGCGGCCGAGATGGACTTCGCGACGTGTGAGGCGAGTCGGACACCACCTGGAAGTGTTGGACGGCTTTTTCTGCTCGAGTTGACAGGACGGAGGAAAAAGGGGACGAATGGCGATGATACAGAATTGGCAGATAAATGTGTCGTCTCAGCCGCAGGGTCAGAGTCCACAGAATCCCTTTTCTTTCCTTCAGCTTCCTGGTTTTCCCTTGTGGCTGCATCTGGACCCTTCACGCCTCTTCTCGTCCCTCCTCGTCCCTCCTCGACTCCCCCGACTCCCTCCTCTCGTCCGTCTCCGCCCAATGAGACACATTCCGGGTGCGATGGCGGCGCGTCCGTCCCTCGGACACGAGATATTGGAACATAATAACCTGCGGCGACGTCGTTTGATTTCACGCTTTGCCGTCCGCCCCACCGATTGGACGCTGGCAGATGTTGTCGTGGTTCAAGTTCAGATGCTGTCTATTGGGTCTGGAAGGTGTTGGAGGGTGTTGGAGGGTGTTGGAAGGTGTTGGAGGGTGTTGGAAGGTGTTGGAGGGTTTTGGACTGGTTGGAGGGTGTTGGAGGGTGTTGGAAGGTGTTGGAAAGTGTTGGAGGGTGTTGGAGGGTGTTGGAAGGTGTTGGAGGGTGTTGGAGGGTGTTGGAAGGTGTTGGAGGGTGTTGGAGGGTGTTGGAGGGTGTTGGAAGGTGTTGGAGGGTGTTGGAAGGTGTTGGAGGGTTTTGGACTGGTTAGAGGGTGTTGGAGGGTGTTGTAAGGTGTTGGAGGGTGTTGGAGGGTGTTGGAAGGTGTTGGAAGGTGTTGGAGGGTGTTGGAGGGTGTTGGAAGGTGTTGGAGGGTGTTGGAGGGTGTTGGAGGGTGTTGGAAGGTGTTGGAGGGTGTTGGAGGGTGTTGGAAGGTGTTGGAGGGTGTTGGAGGGTGTTGGAGGGTCGGTCATCAGCGGTTATATCTCCAGCTCGGAGATTGTTGCTCTCGTCCACCTGCTGTGTCTCAGACAAACTGAGGAGGATTCATTTGACGGCATCACGCTGCCGCACTTCCCTTCTTCCACTGTGCGGCCGTTTGATTGGCGATCTGATGCCGTAGATTGTAGAGTTTTGTTCCTGTTCACACAACGTCTCATGTTGTATCTCCTGCAGTTTGTTGGTTTTTTTATAAACTCGGGGGTAAAAGCCACAGGTCATTTCTGTCTAATGATTGTGACAGAATCGCACAGAAGTGCTTCTGCGTTTCAGCTTCCACCTACAAGCTTGCGTCATTCAGGCTCACGTTAGTGGGCGACCACTTCGCCAAAAGCACTGTTCTCACGATCGTGGGAATCGCCTGCAGATGAAACCTCGTCTGACGAGTTGACCATAGTGATTTTTCCTTTCCAGTGTCAAAGCTATTCGAGAGGCATGTTAACAAGATTATTGATCAGATTTGGGAGACAGACGGTAGGAGATGGACCTGAGACCTAGACAATATTACATATATATATGTATTTTTCTGCTCGAGTTGACAGGACGGAGGAAAAAGGGGACGAATGGCGATGATACAGAATTGGCAGATAAATGTGTCGTCTCAGCCGCAGGGTCAGAGTCCACAGAATCCCTTTTCTTTCCTTCAGCTTCCTGGTTTTCCCTTGTGGCTGCGTCTGGACCCTTCACGTGTGTGTGTTCACAGATTCAGTTCAAGTCTTCCCGACAAGAACTCACACTCCCAGAAACCCCCGGGCGCCTGTTGGGCGACATGACGCTCACTTTCTTGCGGGCGCCCTCCTCCGTGTTGACCTTTTCACTTGTCTTCCCTCCTGGATTCTTTGGCTCCTTGAAGCCACTTGAATCGTGTCGCCGCCGTGGAAGCATGACCTACTGAGGAGAGAACTTTGACTGTAAAATAAACCAAAATTTGTTTTCTAACTGAGCACATATTTCATATTAAGTGCTAAACAACAATGTGACCTATAACATTAAGTGATTGAGGACACTCCACCTGTTGATGTACATCCTCCTCTTCAATGCAGAGCTGTGAGCGTGACTGCGTTCAGGCACTTTGACGTGAAAGGGCTTCTGGGAAGAAATCCCTCCATGTCACCATGACAACTTATCCTCCGCCGAGCGACAGCACAAAGTGACCGTACGTGCATTTTTCGTTCATGTAAACCGGCAAAGTTGGACGCTGAGGAGCATCAGGATGTGAGGGTGTGAACGTGATCGGGTCCTGGCTTCGTTTCCACGGCAACGCGTGTCATCGGTTTGACATTCTGGCCACAGGAGGGTTTTTTTTCTTCCTGTGTGGGCGCCATCACGTCGTGGTGTGTCAGAGCTGCAGGTGTGTGTGTGTGTGTGTGTGTGTGTGTGTGTGTGTCGTGTATCACGAGACGTCACAGAACAACAAGCCTTCACTCTGAGAAAAACTCACTGACTGACTGTTCGACATTTGACTTATTTACTTTGTGCAAATGGAAAATCTATTAAAAAATGTTCCTTATTTGACTTGGTAAAAGTCTCAGTAACATTTTGTTGAAGATAAATCACGAGTCAGTCTCAGCTGTCAATCATAACGTTTGGCCCGTTTTTTTTTTATCATCAAAAAACTAATTAAAACCAAACCGATCACAAACATGAAAACTTGAACTTTGAAACTATTTATTTAACTTCTCTGATTTTTTTTTTCCAGCTTGGTCGATGTCTTATCTGCTTACATGGAGGGGGGCGGAGCTGTTGACCTATACTGCAGCCAGACACCAGGGGGCGCTCATGATGATTTGGCTTCACTTTTGTGGAGCTGTGGTGTCGTCCATTTTTTTCTCACACACACACACACGCACGCACGCACACACACACACACACACACACACACACACACACACACACACACACACACACACACCTTTAACTCCTGTAAGACGAGCAGATAAACGGATTTTCCTGAAATACAGAAATGAAACGACTCCTGTTTTCTCCTCTGGTCCTGAGAGGGTTTTTTTTTTTCCTGACATGTCACATTCTCAGGTATTTTCTTTGTGACTCATGTCGCACCACGATGCGACATGAGTCACAAAGGCGTTCAGCATATGAGTCATCGGAGTCGGTGTGAAGTCGGTGCACAAATGAATCAAATACATTATAAAACATCAGGTCCAGTTAATCTTAGGTATTTCTCTCCGCGCGTGTGTGTGTGTGTGTGTGTGTGTGTGTGTGTGTGTGTGTGTGTGTGTGTTCTTCCATGTAATGTTATTAGGTCAGCTGTAATGAAATTACCTGGAGCTCCCAGGACACAGCGGCTCCTTCAGCCCCATTACCGTGGCGACCCGAGCAGCTGTGACAGCATGACGGTAATTTGTGTTTTTTTATTCTTTAAGTCACAGAAAGAAAAAACAAATGAAAAGAAGAAAGACGAGTTTTCTCAACGTGCCCCAAAAAAATGATGTTGTGACAGCAAAGACCCAAACGGCCTCGACCCTGAACCGACAAAAAGGCCACGCCTGTGTCGTGACCGTCGCTTCCAGCGAGTGAACGCAGGTGAACGCAGGTGAACGCAGGTGAACAGCGCCTTTCTCTCCCGCTGTTTCACTGGAAACACAGCGTCGCCACGAGGGCGGTTTCATTGAAAAAAACCGAACCCTTCCTGTGGCTCGTGAGCCGTGGCGCTGCTGAGCGTCTGCCTCCAGCTGGGCCGACTCACGCTGGACGTCCGCGTCGGGAGCTTGGCTTTTTTCGCGCCACAAGCTCCCGAGTCCAAAAGAGGTCGGTCGACCTTTCAGCGGTCACATCGATTAGACGGCCGCGTGACGATTTGGGACAAAGCCAACCGGCCCTTTCGTGGCCCTGTCCTTTTGCCCGGCGACTCAATTGAAGGAGCTGACAGCGCTGACAGATCCACGTTCCAGGGGTTTATCCCTGCTGCGTGCTGGTATTTGGCTCTGTTGACTCCGGGGGCCCGAACTCCTGCATCACACCGTCTTCACCCACACTTCACGCAGCAAACACTTTTTTTCCCCCCCGTTCTTTAAATCTAAAGCAGGAGAATGTGAGGATTGCTCACGGCTACACCCGGGCGTCCAACGTGTTTGTTTGCTGAGCTTTTTAATGTGTGTGTGTGTGTATGTGTGTGTAATAATATGGACACATATTGTACACATTGTGCATCCTTCACTTGGCAATAACCTTTAACTTCAACATTTAAAAAAATAAAAAATAATAATTAAAAAATAAATAAAAATAAATGAAATATAATTATTAACTGTGGGACTGATTTATTTTGAATGTGAACTTTTCACATTGAACTTTTTAGGTTAAATATGATTTTTTTGGGGATATTGTTTGCAATTTTTAGCAATCAAGAAACTTTATTCTCAATTCAACGGCACATAGAGTAGTTGTCCACACGAAATAGAGACAAGACAAAACAAAAAAACCAAAGAAAAAAATGAAGGCAAACAACTGTATGAATTCAAATAAGGGCAAAAAACTGTACAAATTAAATGACGCCAGCATCGAAGAAGTGTCTTCTTCTTGAATTGTCAGCGCTGCCGGGGAACAGGAAACGGAATCACCAAAACGTGTCCCCTGTCGGTTGCTCACATGCCGCCGGAAAATGACAAAAATTACACACTGGGGCTTTAAAAGAAAGAGACTTCAAAATAAATCCTGAATCAGTGAATTGCTGCCACCAAGTTTTTGGCTTTTTGTTTCATCCTGCTGACTGAAAGAACAAGCTGACAGGGGAGAAAGAATGACCTCCTTGGCGTAGGTATACTGTAATTATTAACCGTTTTTACTTCCCTGTTTATCACCGGTGACCACAGTGTGACAGATTCATCACCAGACGCGTCTGTCATCTTTGCATTTAACCTTGCGCCGCTGCGGCGAGTATCGTTCACGCGCCGACTTTACTTCACGCTGAGGTCGACTTCATTTTCCAACACGAAGCAGACGCAGTGAAACTGTCGGCACATTAACCACGCCAGGTTTTATTTCTGGAAGTGTCGCCGCGGCCGCTGCTCGTTCTGATCGCGGGAAATCTGCGTCGTCCTCGTTGTGACATTTACTGCAGTAAGTGTGTGAGAGACGTCCTTCATTGAGCCGTTTGTCCTCCCTCGTGTGTGTGTGTGTGTGTGTGTGTGGGTCGAAATGGTGACATTTAACAAAACTTGTCAGACTTTTGTCTGAAGCTTTGGAGGGAGATGTAGATAGAGCGCTGACGGATGGACCCATCAGCGTCTGTGTTGACGACGGGAGCGTCTCTTCATTCATTTTAATCGTCTCGTGTTGGATTTTTTATCACGTCCATAAACTGATGTTGGTTTTTTATATCCAATGACTCAAAGACGCCGTTTACGTCCTCGGCGGTGAAGCTGCGTATCCGCCGACTGACCATCAATCTGCTCTAAAGGCCGTAAACAAATATAAATTCTTCTCAATGTGCCGCCTTGATCTTCAGGCCATTAAAGTATATGTGTTTGGGGGAAATAACACTGAGGCTGTGGATTTGGTATATAAATAAATATACACACAAATGTACCTCGGGATTTGTATCTGACTGTAAATCAAGAAGTCAGCAAGTATCAACCCACCACAACGTCACTCCTTTGGTTTGCGAGTTGCCTTTTTGAAGCCTCCACTTTGGCATTTTGCCCGACGCCATCTTGTTTTTTTAGTTTTTTCAAAACCAGAAGTAACCGCGTCGAGTCGCCCTCTGCTGGTCATGCGGGACAAATACGCAGAGTCTACGTCTGCGTCCATTTTCATGAACATTCTGATATTTTCACCGGACGGCTGCTTTGAAACACCGAGCGCTCCTGGTCGGCGAGTGACGCTGGACGACACGTGTCCACGTTGCCTTTGGACCCCCAACGATGGATGTTCTTACCGCGCCGGTAAACACATCCATCGTCACACAACCGCGCATGAGGCCCCGGAGACCTGATCCGTCATCGGAGCAGGGCATCCTGCACATATATCCGCTCGCCGCCTCGCACGACTCCCGACCAGAAGTCAAACACTCGATTCGTCACGATACACGAAAGGAAACGGAATCCGTGAAGGATGCGTCGCTCTCCTGCACACGGACGTGATGGATGGGCCGCGCTGTCGATGAAGAGGAAAGTGACCTTCCTCCAGGTTTTTATTACGCCCACCGGCTCCATGAATGCTAATCTGGGCCCGGCCCACACTTCTGACTGTAGCGTCTCTCCAAAGACTATTTCATGTGCTGTCATGAAATCTGGGGAAAGACATTTATGGTTTCCACGTGATCTATTTGATTGACCTACCGCCAGGGAGGTTACGTCTTCGTCCTTGTCCATTTGTTTCCTTTGTCAGCAGAATTGATCGCGCCCCAAAACCACTGAACAGATTTCCACGAAACTCGCAGACAATGACGGGACACGGGCCCAAAAGAACTCGTCGGATTTTGGCACGGATTCGTAAAAAAATGACGTTGATGAACGATGCGACATGGGACACGTTTTTACAGATTCCCCAGGGAATAACGTTGTTTTTTGCGTAATCCCGTTGACAGACAGACAAATAACGCATGATATATTTGATAAAAACAGAACCTCCTTGACGGAGTCAACGACGAGATTCATTCAGAATCCACTTCTCTACGCTCCGAACTTGTCCGACGCACCTTCACGTCCTCGCAGACGACGTGTTTGAGTTTCAATTAAATTTAGCTGCGCGTGAAATTTTAATGCGACCGATCCACACGGGAGCCATTCGGCAAGACTAAATCAAAAAAACCCCCTAATATAGAAGTCATTGAACAGTAAATGGGTCATTCCGTTTTTTCCCGGAAACTGCCCCGAGGGAACGCGGCGGAGAGATGAATCGCTGGAGCGGCAGCAGCCGCCGCTCCAGCTGCAGGCTGATAATCATAATCTGTAATCAATCGCCCGCCTCCTCTTCCCCCGTCTCACATTGGACTCTCGACCCCGAGGCGGACCCGTCATTAACAGAACCCTCCGTCATGCGGTGCGCTCCTTAAAATATTGAAGAACTTCCTGTGCCGTGTCCTTAAATGAGACTTTGGTTCAAATATAACTGCGCGTGTAAATCTAGACGTGCTTCTTCTGGAGCTCCCGAAGCTTTAATCTGGACGCTGCGCCACAAGATCCAGGTTTGTGTGGAGCAGAGTCACCGACCTCAAGACAGATGCTTGGATCCTCGTCTGATCCTCAAACCTCAAACCGTCCCACCGACCTCCTTCAATATATCGCGTCCTGGGCCGAGGCGACGGCCGCGGTCAAGTCTCTTCCTCGTTCTCTACCTTCTTCTCTTTTGTTGGGTGAGGAGGAGAAGTCAACTCGATGATCCCTACATCCTTATTCCCCCCCCGAAGGACGAGCGAGTCTGTTTGAACCCTCTATTAAAAAGGTGACGCCGTCTCTGATGTGTCATCCTTGGCAGGGTTCATCTCGCCCGGGCCCCAGGCGAATTCTAGATCTGGATCTTCTCCATCGAACAGTTACATCCCTCCGGCAGGAACCGTGCCAGTCCGATCACGACCTGATTATCTGACAATGGGCGGCGGGTGAAGCCACTTTTGTAAACAACCAAGATGGCCGCCGCTGACGAACGAGCATTTGACACAAAGTAGTTTGAGTCAGCAACACTGGTTCACAGACATGGTGGAATCATCACCACAGACATCACAGACATCGCAGACATCGCAGACATCACAGACATGGTGGAATCATCACCACAGACATCACAGACATCGCAGACATCGCAAACACCACAGACATCACAGACATCTCCTCTGTGCTGTCACCAGCAGCGAGAGCAACGAATCACGTGACGTCTGTTGAGCAACAGACGTCACGTGATTCGTTGCTCTCGCTGGTCGTACGTCTGTCCAATTGCGTCCGTCGGTAACGCCTCTCGGAAATCGATAAATGAACCGAGAGGTTCCAGACTCATACGCACGTGTTGATGAATCTGTTGCGGTACAAGTCAAACATGAATCAACTGACTAGTCGCTGTTTCTTCTTTATCAGTTTATTTCTTTAGTGAATCTCCTGATGTCGGTCGGCTTCGGTTTTATCTCCAGTCTGAAACATCGCAGGCGTCTTCTTCTTCTCTCCATGTCGTCGCCGTTTTTATCTGAATCTTAATCTTCTGCTGCCAACGATTTCCCCCACAAGCATCTTTTCCTATCTGCCTCCTCTCAGACTGTTTCTTCTTCTTCTTCTGTATCTTCATCTGCCCGAAACCAGAGCGAAGTCTGATTTGTATCAAGTTATGAAGGTTTTATTCTCACCCCCTGACCTGTTTGTTGGTTTGTCGGCAGGATTACAAGAACAGATCTCCAGGATACTTGGTGGAAGGACGGGACATGGAGCGAGAAAGGTCCCATTCAAATTTGGTGCGGATCCAGGATTTGTTTTGGGGTTTTTCTGTGAATACACGCACACACTCTCTAACACACACGCTCACACTCACACACACACGCACACACTCTCTAACACACACACACACATTCTTTAACACACACACACACACTCTCTCTAATACACACACATTATTTAATACACACACACACACCGGCCTCAGTCTTTAATGTGTGATGCCGAGAGCCACGTGTTGTTTACTGTAAACAATGATTCAGAATAATTTGAGCTGAACGTCAATGAACAAATGTTCATTAAAACAATCACACACCTGGTGCCCATGTTCCCACCCGCCTCATTACGCCTGTGAGTGTGTGTGTGTGTGTGTGTGTGTGTGTGTGTGTGTGAGTGTGTGTGTGTGTGTGTGTGTGTGTGTGTGTGTGTGTGTGTGTGTGTGAGTGTGTGTGTGTGTGAGTGTCTGTGTGTGTGTGTGTGTGTGTGTGTGTGTGAGTGTGTGTGTGTGTGTGTGTGAGTGTGTGTGTGTGTGTGTGTGTGTCTGTGTGTGTGTGTGTGTGTGTGTGTGTGAGTGTGTATGTGTGTGTGTCTGTGTGTGTGTGAGTTTGTGTGTGAGTGTGTGTGTGTGTGTGTGTGTCTGTGTGTGTGTGTGTGTGTGTGTGTCTGTGTGTGTGTGTGTGTGTGTGTGTGTGTGTGTGTGTGTGTTTGTGTGTGTGTGTGTGTGTGTGTCTGTGTGTGTGAGTGTGTGTGTGTGTGAGTGTTTGTGTGTGTGTGTGTAAGTGTGTGTGTGTGTGTGTGTGTGTGTGTGTGTGTGTGTCTGTGTGAGTGTGTGTGTGTGTGTGTGTGGTGTGTGTGTGAGAGTGTGTGTGTGTCTGTGTGTGAGTGTGTGTGAGTGTGTTTGTGTGTGTGTGTGTGTGTGTCTGTGTGTTTCTCTTGATTTGATTTGAAGTATTGTTTTGCTTCTCCTTTATTCACAGGACCAATTATCCCAGAGTTTCCCAGCAGCCACTGCAGCAGCAACAGATGTGAATGGAGTCGCCATGACGACGTCCCTCTCACCGTCGGCGGAGCGTCTCGCAGCAGTGAAGTGAGTCTGTGTTTAGATTGTTGTCGTCGTTGAACTGTTCCGATGAAAATCTCAGCTCGACTCGAAAACACTCGACTCGACACGGGAAAAAAAATAAAACATGATTTTACAAACTGAAATGAGACGAAGCGTTTGTCTCTCCGGATTAATCTTTTATCTGTATTTAATCTGTCCTTTTGTGTCATACGGAGGAATATTAGGGCATCAGGAAAATCCTTTTTTCTATTTCTGTTTTTGTATTAGAAGACTAAAGTTGAAATGTTGAGTGTGAACTGTTTCCTCTTCACAAGCTCGTGTGGTTTCTCCTTCTGACTCTTGTCAACGTCCAAACACTGATCAACAAACTGCAGAAAGAATAAAACTGATTCAGAAAAGCCATTTGACCAATGAATCCACACGAGGCAGAGATCGGAGCAACATCAGTAGTTTGCTATGTTTTAAAAAAAATTTTGTCATCAATCGTGAAATTTCAGGTTTATTCTCGACAGTTTGAATTTATTCTTAAATTGCAAAAAGGGAAAAAGAATTTTCCGCTATACTCATGTTTTTTTTTATGCGTGGCCCTAATACTCCTCTGTAGTTCCATCTCTTCCTCATTTCCTCATCTTCGTTTCCTTTCATACGTCTTTTCTTCATTATTTTCTTCCATCCTCTAGTTTCTTCCGTCTCAAACGTGACGCGGTGCTTTAATCCGTCATCCAGCAGCATGTGGCCCCCGCTGGACAGTTGTCCACGTGGACGCTGCTCGGAGGCGCTGTGAACTGGGAGTGAACACAGACTGAAGATGGGCAGGATTAATGTAATCTGGTGGTAAATGTCAGCGGGGGCTCTGCGAGGCGCGGTGAGCTGCTGACGACGGCGAGATGACGACGGTGAGATGACGAAGGTGAGATGACGAAGGTGAGATGATGAAGGTGAGATGATGAAGGTGAGATGAGGACGGTGAGATGACGAAGATGAGATGATGAAGGTGAGATGAGGACGGTGAGATGATGAAGGTGAGATGATGAAGGTGAGATGATGAAGGTGAGATGACGAAGGTGAGATGACGAAGGTGAGATGAGGACGGTGAGATGACGAAGATGAGATGATGAAGGTGAGATGAGGACGGTGAGATGACGAAGATGAGATGATGAAGGTGAGATGATGAAGGTGAGATGAGGACGGTGAGATGAGATGACCAAGGTGAGATGATGAAGGTGAGATGAGGACGGTGAGATGACGAAGATGAGATGTTGAAGGTGAGATGATGAAGGTGAGATGAGGACGGTGAGATGAGATGACCAAGGTGAGATGACGAAGGTGAGATGACGAAGGTGAGATGACGATGGCGAGATGACGAAGGTGAGATGAGATGACGAAGGTGAGATGATGAAGGTGAGATGACGAAGGTGAGATGACGAAGGTGAGATGATGAAGGTGAGATGAGGACGGTGAGATGACGAAGGTGAGATGAGGACGGTGTGAGTTCAGTGCTCACACACTCACACACACACACACTCACTCACACACACACACACACACACACACACACACACACACACACACACTCACACACACTCACTCACACTCACACACACAGACACACACTCACTCACACTCACACACACTCACTCACACTCACACACACACACACAGTGTCAGTTCCGACAGCAACCGACGTTCTGTTTAATTTTGACGACGCCACATATGGAGATGACGGTGGCGTGGATTCGACCGTGTGATCATTTCGCTGCTGTAAATCACAAAAAGACGTGGACCTCACTTGTTGATGAAGGCGATGTTGAAGAGGAAGAAGTTTTGTACAAAAACACACACACACGCACACATTGAAATGTTCTTTTTGATTGTGTGTGTTTGTGGTCGTGTGACCTCTTGTTTACTTGTGGACGTGTGAGATTCAGTTTAGTGAAGCTCTTTCTTTTTTGTGTTCATTAGTTGTTTTATTGAAGCATATGTCACTCAGTCCTCCTCCTCATCCTCCTCCTCCTCCTCCTCCTCCTCATCCTCCTCCTCCTCATCCTCCTCATCCTCAGACAATGAAAGCTGTGTGAAGAGGAGTTCTCTCCGGGGGGAAGCGTCTTCGAACGCGGAGACGTTCTGATGTAAAAATGTGATAATCAACACTTAAAAAATATCCTTGAGCCGCTTCCAGAAATGAGAATCAACAAGAGACCGTTCCCCCTGATTTTAACATTAAACAAATCGACTCGTCGGAAAATATTAAAAGTCAAGAGAAAACTTGCGGCGGTCGAGTTGTCGCGCGGGAAACTCCAGCGGGACTTCAGCAACCAGTTCACGATCAGATAAAGTTCAGAGATGATGATGTAAAACAATAATTGAATTACAACAACACATCTACAGCAAAGACAAAGTACACATCAGAAGGATCTGCATGTACTGCGAAAATGTCACATGTAGTACACTGTGTACTCACTACAGCCACATGTAGTACACTGTGTACTCACTACAGCCACATGTAGTACACTCACTGTGTACTAAGTACACTCACATGTAGTACACTCACTGTGTACTCTGTACACGCACATGTAGTACACTCACTGTGTACTAAGTACACTCACATGTAGTACACTCACTGTGTAGTCAGTACACCCACATGTAGTACACTCACTGTGTACTAAGTACACTCACATGTAGTACACTCACTGTGTAGTCAGTACACCCACATGTAGTACACTCACTGTGTACTAAGTACACTCACATGTAGTACACTCACTGTGTAGTCAGTACACTCAGTGTGTACTCAATACACCCACATGTAGTACACTCACTGTGTACTCAGTACACCCACATGTAGTACACTCAGTGTGTACTCAGTACACTCACAACGTCGTACACTCAATGTGTACTAAGTACACTAACTGTGTAATGCGGGATTTTCCCTGATCAAATATCTTCTGGCTGCTTGAGATAAAAGTCTTTCTTGCATGAGCCTCGTGTCACACGATGTCGAAATTATGCAGCCGCCTGCGCCAAACAGCGCGTCCTCCTCCTTCCTCGCTCTGACCCATTTTCACAGAGTTAAAAATAAACACCAGATCACGAATGCAAATAATAAAAAAAATGAATATGAATAAATTCATCCAAAAAGTCCAATAAACAAAAACAGCGGCAATAAATGTGGGTTATTATAATGGCTGCAACGAACGATTATTTTCATTATGGATTAATCCGTCCATCAAATAATCCATCAATCGATTATTCGTTTGGTTCATAAAATGTCGTAAAATGGTGAAACATGTCGATCGTGTTTCCCCCAAATCCTCGAGATGATGTTTTGTTTTGTCCACACACCAAAGATGTTCAGTTCACTGTCACAGACGAGCAAAGAAACCACAAACATATTCACATTGAAGAAGCTGAAATCAGAGATTTAAGACTTGAACCGATTAATCGGTTATCAAAATAGCCGGCGATTAATTTGGTAGTCGATAACTACGTGATTCATTTTCAAACAAGTCGCTCATCTAGTGTGAATCAGACTCAGTTGCAGCGGAGAGGAGCTGGAGAAACTTCCTCGCTCAGGGGAAACTTTGTGTTTGATTCGCGGATCAATTCGCCGAATCAAGGGGGGAAATCTCCTTCCTGCGAAGCTTAGACCTGGCGTGGAGGAGACGATGATCAATAAACCAGCAGAGCCTGAAACGCCGCGGCTCAGATGCCGGTTCTGTACAGTGACATAATCCCTGCGAGGTCTCGTCAGGGGAAAGAGACAGAGAAGGATCAGGAGGCAGCGAATGACTGAAATGTTTAGGATCTTTTCCCCCCCAGGATCTTCTGCTGCCAAGACGCCCCCTGTGGTTTATTTTTGATATCTGCTGCTTTTGTTATGTTGTTCACTCCTCAAAGTCAATATTTAACCACGATAAACTCATACCAGAGCAAAAAACCAATGTTCTCGTCCTAAAGGAGGGTTGAAAACAGAACAACAGTGGAACTCATCTTCATACAGACAAACATATTCGAGGGTTGTGTTCACCTGCAACGCGAAAATTCGCTTCGTGTTTGGTCTGAACGCATCTTAAAGGTGACGTACTATGCAAAAATCCATTTTTCAGTAACCACGCCGGAGATCTGAGAAATCTGCACTTTTCTGGCGAAGGGGCGTGACTTTATCGACACATTTTGGAATCGGTTGACCAATCACAGCAGACTGGGCCAGCAGGCGAATCACAGCAGACTGGAGTTAATCTGGAGGGGGCGGGGCTTAAATAAATCCAGGCGTTTTAGACAGAGATGGGCTGCAGGAATGGGCAGTGTGAAGACACTGAGGCCTTTTCTGAACATCAGCGCATGTGAACCTTTTCAAGTGGTAACGCAAATTAGAAGTATGAACCTGAATATGAGCATAATATGTCACCTTTAAGGTTTCCCACCTGCCTCCGTCCGTTGCTCCTGTGAGGGGGGAGGAGAGAGGAGTGATGCAAGGACGAGAGGTGAAGGGAGGGAGGAGAGAAGCCGTCAAAAACTGTCAGAACAGTCTTTGACAAATGTCGCGACGAGCCGTTCCTCCACCGCACTTGTCCGTCTCTCCTTCTCTCGTTCCGTCTTTGCAGTTTTTCCGAACACCTCTTTCCTTTTCGTCGCCTCCTTCCCTCCTCCCTTCCTTCCCCTCTGATTTGTAATTAATCCCCTCTTCTGCCTACGCCCGTCTCCTGAGGGATTTGTGAGGAATCCTTTAATTACCTTCTGCTTGCTAAAACCACTCAGAAACTTTTGACTGCCAACAACAGCCTCGCCCGAGACGACCGAGGAGAGTCTGCAAGGACGTTCACTTTGGACAAAAATGTGTCTTATTAACGTAATTAGTATGTTTCTCTTGTCGCACGTTGGGGGGGGGGGTCAGAGTCTCCCAGGAAGTGAAGTATTTACTGTGAGTCGCACCGAGAAATAAAACGTCCCTGTTGCTGATCTTCATCCCCTGTTCCTCTGGTGAGTCGAGAATATTCAATGATCCGCGGTTTGAATAACTTATGGCTCGATTGAAACACGCATATAAGAGGAAATGTGTGTGTATTTAAAGCGGAATGATTTGGTGTGTGTGTGTAGCAGGCTGGTGGATTATGACCCACCCAGAAGATTATAAACTCGCAGTTCAGACTCCCGGGAGGTTTCACAGGCGGAGGATTGAGATGATGGTGTGTGTGTGTGTGTGTGTGGGTGTGTGTGGGTGTGGGTAGTGTTCAGATCAGAAATATGTCAACCTTAAAATGTGTTATGAGGCTTCAGAACTCAAGGTTGTAGGGTTTAATAAGTCAAGATACAAGTGCCGTCTGTGAACGTGCCTCGTTTCCTTTAAATTAAGAAAGTGTTGGATAATAGACTGTATATATAAAGACGATCAGTGACTATATATTTTTAAATCTACAAACATGTTTTTTCATCAGCGGGATAAATAAAACTCTCACACACGAGTGTTATTATTTCTTTTTTTTTACTTTGATTTGAAAGCAAGGAGGAAAACCAAACTGTTCCCTACAGTCGACATAGAAAAGAAACGTGACTGTCACCATCAAACATTCAGACAGAAACTAGTGTAGTTGTAAAAAAACCCACAACAACAGGTCAGCGGAAAGTTGCTGACGGTCGTCACATCACCGCCAAACGGAACGACACAAAGACTGCGGCTACTGTACGTCATCGGAGAGCTGAGTCCTTTAAAGAAAAACAAAAACCAAACCAAGACGATCAAACCAAACTCCACTGGGGCCGGGCAGCGTCATCGCAACAGAATGTCAATTCTATGTTTGATTCATATTTAATGCCCAAGAAACATTTCCCCTAAAGGTTCATTCCTAATCGTAATCTGAATGCAGTGAACTGCCAATTTGTTCCAGTGGCCAAACACGGTACTGCAACAAAAAAATATCCTTTTACAGACAACACAAGTGGACCTCAATCCGCTCAAGTCTTACGGTTTGTTTTTCTTACGAATGTTTAACTCTGATACTGATTGCGAGAGTTATATTGTCGCCCCCTGCTGGCGGTGATGTGTAAATGATCCACGTCACACGTCTTCCACCCTCAGGCGCATCTGGTCTGGTTTGATTAAGAGGAAACAAAGGGGCAGGGACAGTTTGTGTTTTAGTGACCGAATGATTATATCCTTTTTTTTTTTATTTTTGATGGGTTCTGCGATGTCACGACTTCAGTTCTGTGAGGTTTCTGATGTTGGTTCAGGGTTCGAGTGGAGACACCAGATCCTACGACCCTTGGTGAAACCAAGTCTCTTTTGGTTATGTTGGACGTCTTTTCTGTGTAGAACCTTTTTTTTTTACTTTGGTCGTAATAGTAAAACTTTTCTCAGAGACTTCCAAAAAAAAAAATCTGTTTAACTGTGCTTGACATATCGTCAGTGTCATGACAAATGATTTTGATTTTGCTGTGTGCATTGGGACCTCGTACCTCGACGCGCTGTCCGCCTGTCGCAGCGTCGCCCGGCCGTTTGGACCAAGTCTCATGTCTGACACGCGTCTTGGTGATTCATCCGCGACACAAACCTTCGAGCATCAACAGAGCCCTCGTCCTTCCACCCAGATGATTCTCTCTTTAGTCTAACAGTGAGTCTACTGAATACTTGAACACGTGGCAACCAACTACCAGACCACTTGTTACAGCGAGTAAAGAGAACAACCTCGATATATTCAGAACAGTTCTTTTTGAAAACATGTGCGAATGTGCAAGAACACAACAAACGTTTCACAACAAACACGATTTGCACTTAAAATCCCATTTCACAATCTTCTCTGTGCACCAGGAACGATGACCGTCGCATACATTTATTCACATGTCTGCACAAAATACAAATATAGATTTTATTTACCGTTTGTCTCTCTGTGAGAAGACGTTACTTCCTCTCCGCCTGCTGTCAGACAATGTCGTTATTCCCAACAGAATAAAGTAGGAGTCTTTTTCGAGTCCCGGTGCGTCAAGCTCGTCAGAAAATCCAGTCTCATCGCCGCAGATCCGCCCAAAGTTGAGATGAACCTGAGTGAAACCAGGGAGTCTGAGGTCACTGCAGCCGAGCATCCGGGGAGAATTAAGATGATGTGAAGACTTTCGTCTGAAGAGTTTGTTATGAATGGCAGCGGCGATTTGCCTCTGTTGACTCTCTGTTCGCTTGATGATCAGACTGGAAGATGGTGATCGCTTCCACTTCTTTAAAAAACCTTCCAGGACTAATTTGATTTTGAGCAGAAGGGGTTTGACAAAGCACTGAGACCGAAACCCAGGACATGAAACGAGCTCTGATTGAAGTGACTCTGGGTATAGATGGTTATCAGAATGTCATTCTGTTTATTCGATTGATCCAGACCCGTATTACGAGGATCAGACGCTGATTGGGGTTAACTGGGGACAAAAACTCCTCGAGTGGCTCTGAAGGAGAAGCTTTATACTCTATTCCTAATTTAAATTCATTATAATCTCTGTATTTCTACAATCCTGACTGCGACTTTGGCACTTTAAGTTCAAAACCTTTGCTCCCGAGGATGAAGTGACCTCAGATGAAGATTTATCCGATCCATGATTCACTCAGGACCAACTCCTCAGGGAGGGTTTTATTTTACTGTCACACACAACTTTCATCTTTGTCTCCATGGCTTGTGTCCGACCTGCACGTCTCTGTTTCCCGCCCGGGTAAAGAGAATCCCTTTGCCTCCCCGTACGAGTGCGCAGCTCCGTTGCAGAACTTCCCCAGGTTGCCCAGGGGCAGTTGGGTGGAGTTGTACGCCAGCGGCGGGATGGTGTTCACCAGTATGAGCTGCAGAGGCTTCCTCTGCGGTTGGTACTGGCAGCGGACGTAGCGCTGGAACGCCGCGCGGTACGTCTTGTTGAACAGCGTGTAAACCAGCGGATTGACCGCGGAGGACAAGTACCCGACCCAGACGAAAACGTTCAGCAGACCGCCCATGAGTCCTGCGTCGCACACCGCCGGGTCGCACACCACCACCAGCACGTTGGTGATGAAGAATGGACACCACATGACCACGAAGAGGAAAAACACCACCCCGAGGACCTTGGAGGCCTTCTGCTCGTTGCTGATCGACTGCATGGTGCGCCGGCCGAACAGCGAGCCCGAGATGCTGCCGCGGGCGCCGGCCATGCCGCCGCCGCTCCCCCTGCCGCCGGCCTCGCGACTCAGCGAGCGCCTGAAGAGTTTCTCGGAGGACAGCGACGTTTGCGGCAAAAAGCTCAGGGTGAACGTGGCGCTCCACTTGGGCCGCGGGACCAGCTGGTCCAGGCAGAGGGTGGCCTCGTTCTGCAGGGCGCTGATGGTCAGGAAATAGGTGACGACCATGATGGTGAGGGGCACGAAGAACGCCACGAAGGAGCCGACCAGCACAAAGTTGTTATCTGTCAGCAGGCAGCTGCCGTCCTTGAAGACCTTGGAGTGGTCCCGGAGTCCCAGCACGGGAATCGGCATGGAGATCCCTGCAGAGAGGACGGAGACGGCAGAGAGATGAGAGGACGGATCACAGGCTGTGGTTCGTGTGTGTGTGGGGGTGTGTGTGGAGATTGAAGCAGCTTGGTGAGAGGAAAGCTTTTTGTCAAAGGATTTAGATCCTTTGCCTGAAAGTAACAGAATTCCTCATATATCAAAAGTTTTCTATCCGAACATTGGCGATAAACTCTGGTATTTATAGTCTTCTGAGTCCTTTTTACTGATCTACAGCTCCACTTCTTACTCTTGAACTTTCCGGACCTGATTATGACCGTTCGATCTGCGACTACCAGTCAGTTCCACACAGGAGATCGTACCTGCAGCTCGCCAAAGTTACGTCGAGCGAGAACCGATGTTCAGGATGACAAGTGGGAATCAAAGAGGCTCCATCCAAACTAGGCAGATTAATTCTCTTCCTTTTGAGGTGCATTTGTGTCCACAGGCGAGATCGTGACTGATGTCAAAACCAAAAAGTGTCAACCCACCGTGACGTCGGTTTGAGAGCATTTTGACCAGCGCCATCTTGGATTTATTGGAACCAGACGTGAATATATTTGGAGGTACGTCGGAGGCCGACAACACGGTGAGAATGAGGTCGTTCATTTGTTTCACCGCTTGCGCATGCATATTGTCACGTCTCCTGGAATTCCAAAGATGGCGGACGACGACGTCACATCTCGTGTATTTTCTTCCATTTTACACTTTTAAAGCGCTTAAATACTGAGTTTAACTTTAACCAAGTCAGGGCTCGCTGCCGAGTCGGAGAACTTTTGTCAAGACGTATCAAAGTGAAGAATATATTGGTTTCCAAAACAATAATATAACAATAAGTACATCTTTATAACGTCAACATAGGTTCCCCTCTTCTCTCGCTCTTCCGCCACATTTTGATATCTGCCACTGTCGGAGGACTGAACACAGTTTCTACATTAAAGACCCCAAAAAATTGAAGGATTCACAAGACGATGTCAACAATGTTTTTCAGAATTCAGCGCATTGAGCTGGAATTAAATGTTGGTTTGTTGCAGGATGTTTGGTTTAGAGAAACAGTGAAAACGCATGAATATTTTGGGCTTGATTATGTAATTTGGGACATGTGTACACACACACACACACACACACACACAGGATTCATTCATACGTGAACATAAACCCTCGCTCCTCTGTGCAACAATGCATAAGTCCAGATGTTGCGTCCAATCAGATCAGAGCGTAACCTCAACTCACCGCGGGAACATTAGCAGGCTTCACTTAACGCCTCCTCCTCTTCCTCCTCACGAGCCCGAGGAGAAACCAAAAAAAGTAAAAACATTAACCTGAATAAGTGAATGCTGCAATAATCTCATTGCGCTCGTGGGCGACGCAGCGTAGCGTGGCAGCGAGGCGCGTGGCAGCGAGGCGCGCCTGAGGGCGGGACCTGCTGCTCGCCACGCTGACATCACATTATTCGACTCATCCTCCTGTCGGCTCTGCGGAGCTTCAGCTGGGTTGCATCACACCAGAGTCTTTGGTTTTTTTTTCTTTCTCTAAGGTTTGGCCTGCAGTTATTTTCATGTGCATGTTAAAATGGGCAAAGCTCAGAAATCTGAGTGGGAGAGTGGAACCAAGCGAACCCTCACGTCTCAGAGGCAGGAAACTGAAATGAAGCATCTCAGAGGAACTCGAGCTCCTCTGTCAAAAACAACCACACAACATCCGAACGACACTAATTACAATCAGCTAATCATCAGCTGAACGCGTAGCTGCAGGAGACAACAGGTCTCAGAGAAATGACACAACTGCATGAGTTAATTGGGAGGAGAAGGTCAAACGACGAGCGAATCCCAGTTTATCACGCTGTGGATCTGCAGGAGACGGGAACGCTGCAGCTCCGACACGGCCGAACCCGGAGGCGTTTGGGCCGGCGACTTGTGCTTCAGTCTGCTGATACAGGTCGGTGGTGTTGCCCCGTGAAGTAGCAACGGTAGCACGGCACGTTCTGCACAACACCTGACGCCCTTTTTAAAACTGATGTGCTGTTCCTCTTCGAGACTAAAGTCTCCGACCGATCGGTCGAGCTTGAGGACATCGCGCAGCAGGTTAGTGCAGCGTGACTGATGCTTGTTCTTGGAACCGAGTGCGATATTATAGCAAATGCAATTAATCGTTCAGCCCTAGTTTGTGGTCAATAAAGTTTGTATAAAACACGATGTGTAGGCAAAGGGTTATATCATTAAATGAACAAATGGAGTTGAAAGAGAAGAGAAATCCTCCTCCTCCTCCTCCACACATCGCGCTCCACTCCACCTCGGACTCTGTCGCCAAACTTATTCACAGATGATTATTTCTTTGATCGTTTTTAATTGGGTTTATTATCACAATGTTCCTGTTTTTAATCGACAGACAAGAGTGGATTTGTTTGAATCCCACTGTTGGACTGTGGATTAATATAAACTGGTATATTTGTCATTTTAATATGATTTTTCCCCCATTCACAGCTCTAATTCCATCCTGTGCTGCTGAAGGAGGAACGATCTTTCTCACAAAACTAACTTTCTGCAAAGTTTGCTTCTTGTTTTGTTAAAAAAATATCAGGAACTGTTTCTGTTGTGGTTTGATAGGTCGGTAGGCAGAAAGGTAGGTAGGCATGTAGGTAGGTAGGTAGGGAGGTAGACAAGCAAGTAGGTATGTAGGTTGGTAGGCAAGCAGGTAGTTCGGTAGGTAGGTAGGCAGGAAGGCAGGTAGGTAGGCATGTAGGTAGGTAGGTAGGTAGGTAGGTAGACAAGCAGGTAGGCATGTAGGTAGGTAGGCAAGCAGGTAGGTAGGTAGGAAGGCAGGTAGGTAGGCATGCAGGTAGGTAGGTAGGCAGGTCGGTAGACAGGTAGGTATGTAGGTAGATCGTCAGGTAGGTAGGTAGGTGTACTTTATTGATCCCAAAAAAGGAAATTCCGGTGCAATTGACTCGTACACACATCAAACAGTAGAAAAACCTCAGCCTGGTTCTTACACCTAATAAATTACTAGAATCACTGACTCACGGTTGTAAACTTCCGCCAACAGGTCAGAATGCAGTTTACATCCATGTCCGTCCAAACATATTTTGTTTGTTATACTGTTATAAGACTTTGACGAATATCTATGAGTGTGTATCATTGGTGCGGCTTAATTGAATTGAAAGGACTCTTGAGCATCGTCGGAGTTATGGGCTCTACTGAGTCACCTTCTCTTCCCTGTGGGACTGTTGGACGTCCACGAGTCTCTGCAGAGCTGAAGTAGAAAAAAACTGTCCGATCACAGAGTCACATTAATGGAAAGTGTAATAGAATTAAATCCGTTCATTTTCTTTGAGAGTGTTTAAATGGAGGACGACGTGACGAGCACCCGAAAACTGCTTTACCTGCCAGCGGCTCGTTAAGACGTTCATGAATTTCTCTCTGTGTTTCGTCTGCAGAGGACAAACTACAGTGGAGTGCGAGTGCGGTGAGTTGTTGATGCCGGCAGATGCCTCATTATTCACACACAAAAACAAAGTTTATTTCCTCACAGCTGTTTTTTTAATGGAAAAACCGATCAAACCTTTATCCCCATTGTCGCACCTGTCCCTGGCTCGGGGGAGATTCTCCTCATGTGGGAGGAAACCAAACTGTGACACCTCCGGTGTTTGTGATGCAACAGTTTTTCCGGCTCACGATGAAATATTGATCATGTCTAAAGCCCGTCTCCCCTCCGTCCCCTTCTGATGGTTTCCAAATCCCAATCTTTACAACACCGCTCTGTGCCGTCTCCCATGACTCAGCTCTCTGCAAACATGACACGACAACGTTGACAGCATCAAAAGCAGATAAGGGACATTCTCTTCCTGCTCCTGTCGAGGATTCATTTCCATCACTGTGGATTCGGTCCCACTTTGTTATCCGGCAGCATCAGTTCAGTCATTTTTTTTCTGAAGGAGGATTTGATTTGACCAGGCTGCTCAGAGAGGCCCCTGGTCCTTTTGTCTCTTTGTTGTCATCTTGCATCTGTTTTTTTGTCTCTGTGTGCTCATGTCTCGTCCACTCGTAGCCGTCGTGTGTCTGAAGTTGTTTCGCATCTATTTGAACAATTCTGTTTTTCTTCTGAGGACCACTTTGGGACCGACTGAAGTCATTTTTTGTGTCTTTTGAAGTCACGTCTGATTCTGTTTTTGTGCCTTAAGCCTGTCTTCTCTCGAACGACCAGCAGAGGGCGACTCCACTGGTTGTTTCTTTAGAAGTGTATGAGAAAATGACTCTACGCTTGCGTTCCATTATACCTCGGAACTCTGGGATCGGAAGTTGGCGAGGTTCTTCTGACCTTCTTTGGCGTTCCAGATGCATCTTCCGACTCTGGAGGTCGGCAATTTCGAGTTCCAAGGTATGACGGAAAGCAGCGCTCTTCTCACTTGATTTTTAACGTCAGTAAACATTTTCCTGGGACACACACATCTTCCGAAACCAGAATAACTAAGTTATTCGTCTGCTGAAAACCAAAACAGCGCTGATGACGAGCTGTGATGTTCCGTCCGATCCATTAATCTGAATAAATCTCAGGACTGGGCAAAACTGCCACCCGTAGAAAAAAAACACAGCTTTTCTTGCATTTCATTCATCTGAATTATCTTGCGTGAGAGCATGTCGACTAATAACGAGAAAAACAAATTATTTTTGGGGGGAAATAATTCATCTTCAATCAGAAAATGACAGATGGTTAATGGTTTGATGTTGCAGATTGCTTTTCTGAAATGTTATCAGCCGAAACAGGATTACGTGACTTTCATGCTGTTCTCCGTTTCCCCCCCTGTTTTCACCCGGCGAGTGTAAATAACGTTCGGACAGAGCTAATTTGGTCCGAGCTCGTCTCCTCCCGCCTCCTCCGTCACCGCGGGGCTGCAGGCCTTTGTCTGCGGCACCGTCATTACATTTCCTGCTCATCTGGGTCCGCTGACCTGAGTCAGAGGCCAATTATCAGGAGCTGATTGTTCCCATGCCTCCACAAGAAATTATATATGGAGACATAAACGTCACTCGTGTCTTGAGGGGAAAATTGCGTCTCATGAGGATCTGACTGCTCTGGAGTTTTCTCCACACTTTGGTGAATTTAACTGTTGATAATCTGTGCTGCTATTAACTGGACCTAAAGGATTGTACTACGTCCACTAACCAAGGTTGATCTGTCCGTCTGTCAGTCAGTTGGTTTGTTAGTTTTTTTCCATTTGACGGTTTGTCGATTGGTTTGTCAGTTGGTTTGTCAGTTGGTTGGTCAGTTGGTTTGTCAGTTGGTTTGTCAGTTGGTTTGTCCGTTTGTCAGCTGTTTGGTTTGTTGTTTTTTCCTTTTGACGGTTGGTTGGTTGGTTTGTTTTCCATGAAACTTGATGGGACATGTGCCGAGAAAGAACCCAATTAATGTTCTTATGGATCCAAAAAATTTTCAACACTTTCTTTAACTTGGTGAGATTGTTGGAGAAGCATTTTTTGTCCCCATTTTCACAGATTTCCCAAGGAATAATTAATTAATGATGAAGAAAATTTAAAAAATGATGACGTGATCATGTGAAAACATGACACAGTTCCAAGTT
The DNA here is from genome assembly GCF_022379125.1 of Scophthalmus maximus. Taxonomy (NCBI): domain Eukaryota; kingdom Metazoa; phylum Chordata; class Actinopteri; order Pleuronectiformes; family Scophthalmidae; genus Scophthalmus; species Scophthalmus maximus. The sequence goes on from NC_061528.1 coordinate 2,253,822, forward strand.
ACAACAACGCTCCCCACCGAGAAAGCTTTGAGTATTCACGGGTGGTGATACTCACCAAAAGACATATATCAGGTAAATATCCATGGATAAAAGATCATTAACGTGTGTGTGTGTGTGTGTGTGTGTGTGTGTGTGTGTCCTTACCCACTGAAATCGTCCACACCGCCATGATCTTGATGCGGGCCTTGGTGTGGGAGTTGAAGCGGCTGTGGTGGATCGGGTTTCGTATGCCGATGTATCGGTCCAGGGAGATGGCGCAGAGGTGCATGATGGACGCCGTGGAGAACAGGACGTCCAGGTATATCCAGATGGGACAGAGGTCAGACGGGAAGGGCCACCCATAATCTGCAGGAGGAGGGGGGGGGGGGGGGTCAAAAGTCAAATATCTGTAGAACCAGTGACGAGAGCTCAAAGTGACAGTTTCTGTTAATTTGGTAATTACTCCCATTTTCCTAACATGTCGCCTTTAATGAGGCTCAACAGCCTCCGGAGAGCGAATGACACGGTGATGAATCGGATGAGTCATACACATGAACACGGCCGAAGGCTTTGCTTTACAACAGGCCTCCAACTGAGCGCCCGCTGCAGATACACGCACATCCGCATGGACACACACACACACACATACACACACACACTCACATTTTCCCCAAGTGGGACAGTTAAAACTTGACCCTTGAACCTGTGAGGGATCTGACCTGGAGTCATTGAAGTGAATTATTCTTCACACACACACACACACACACACACACACACATGTCTCTAAATATAGTCGTGTAAAAAATGGGTCTTGAAAACAACTCAGCCGCCGCTGAAAATTAAAACTATTCCTTATTCTGAATGTTTTTATGTTCGGTGCATCAACGTGAGACAGGTTTATTTATTTCTCACATGACGCAGCTCAGAGACACTAACAGAGGAGCAGGGTTTTAAAAGGCCGACGTGAAACCAGAGGGGCGAAAGAACAGGAAGAATAAACGGATGAAGAACATTTTCTGTTCTTTTAATTAACGTGAAAAGACGTTTTCAAAAATGGATTCGACAGAAAAAATGGTACAGTTCAATGAGCTATCTCAAACCTAAAGACACAAGTCTGTTTGGTTTGTGTTTCATTAAACCCTGAACATTTGTAAGTCTAAAACAAAACACTGTAAGGCATCATATTAATGCCTCATAATTGATACCTGTTAGCAGCATCGGCTGATGAATCGAAATAGCCAAATAAGCCTCATCATCATCAGCAGCCCCAAAAGAAAAGGGGCGGGGCAGAGCCACGTGGCTACAAGGTAGGGATATGTAAAAGTATGTGGTAATGATATTAAAACGTCTGGACCAGTAGTCACAGATCACCACGGCCTGTCGACGAAGGCAAAAGCCAAATAGATGCACCCACGAATCATGGAGTATCAGCCGGTGTTGGGGAATTCTAACCGCCGCCTGCCACTGGGAGATATTTGGAGGCCGAGGTGTCGCCCGCCGCCTTCCAGGATCCCCCCGCGGGCGTCGCCAGAAATAGACTCTGAGTCGAGGGATTAGAGGCGGATCGTCACAGACGACTGAATCACACTCAGGGTGAGGATGGAGCAGTTCCTCCTCCTCCTCCTCCTCCTCCTCCTCCCGAGTCTTCATCGCTTCCCCCCATTCGCCAGGTGAGGGTCGACCTGATTCAGGAGTTTTATTATTTGGGAGGAGATGACTCATCTGTGTCGTACGATGTCACCATGGTCACCGCCAGACTATTGGCTCTTGCTCTCTTTGACCCCCCCCCCCCCCCGTCCTCGCTGTTTTTATTCTCAGTGCTTTTGATTTCTCTCTCTCTGTTCTCTTTTAGGCCCATTCGGCTCTGGTGGCAAACAGCCTTCCTCTTCGTCCTCCTCCTCCTCTTTTCATTCCCGCCACTTTGTCCTGCTCTCGGGTCTCTGCTCAGTCTGTGTTGAGTCGCCTGGGAAGTGAGAACCTGCGCGCTCCTCACACGTCCTGATGTTTTCCTCTCTCAGCTCCGTAAAAACCTTCTGGACGCAAACGCTCACGGTGTCGACACATTTGTCTTTTGAGTTTCATCCTGTTTTTCGGTGAAGTTGAATCACAGGAGCTGCGAGTAAAGAGTTCCACTGTAGACCTTAAACGTGTCCACCGTGATCGATGAGCTCATTGACTCTGCAGGGAGGAGGTGGAAAATCCATTTACGGTCAGTGAGCTGAAACGTGCATGGACACGGGTCCGGTGGCTGCGTTCGCTCTCCGTGCGGTTCTGCCCCAAAAAGATCCTCCACACGGAACGAGCAGATCATTCCCCTTCAGAGTCCGTTTAACTATCACACTATTAACAACTCCACAGAGTGTGAGAGTTGACGTCGTTCCCTCTGACCGGCTCCATTCGTCCTCTGGTTCTCCCTCCTCTCCACGTCTTGTACAGTAATGAGCATCGCGGCAGCTTTGATAAGGCGATAGGACACGAAGGGGAGCAGCAGGATCATGGGTGTTTACACTACGTCTTGAGGAAAAGCTGATTATTTTAAAGTCTCCACTAAGACCAGGACTCTGTTTCACAGGGGTTTTGTCGAATCTGCTTCCACTTTTGTTGCGTGGTGTGGAAACCTGAACGTGTCCAGTAGGAATAGACTTGGTAAGATCTCTAGGGGGGAAGTCGTACCAAGCTTCTGGACCTCAAGAGGGTTTATGGTATTCTGCACTGTCAGGACCATCCACTCAGGAGAGACTTTGACTTATTGCCCTCAGGTTGGCGTTCCAGAGGCTTCACGTCTCCTTTATCCAGAGGGCTTTTAAGATGAAGTGGCAGGAAAAGACCCATGTGAACCAAAGTTAACTCGCTAAGAGGCCAGGGGCTTAGTGGCAGATAGTACTTGAGACACGGCCTCGCACTTAAATTTGAAGTACAAGGAAACAACCGAGAAACACCCAGATGAGATGTGGTTTTCTTTGCTTCTCCACCTGCCGCCGCTGACGGAGTCGACATTACGAAAGCTAAAGTTTTACACTCCACATGTTCGTTTCCCTGCCGCCTCGTTTCTCTCGCGCCGGCGCTTCTGCCCCCTCAGCTCGCGAAACGTCGAAACCTCTTCAGACGAGTCCGACCGCAGGGAAACGGGCTGCGAGCGTGGCATCTCGGCACCTGACACCAATTAGACCCAGTCAGCTCTGCAGTTTCTTTCATTATTTATGTCTTGGTGAAAGTATTCATAAAAAGACATGCTCTGGCTATGATATTACCACGTGTGGCCCCCGGTCTCCAGCAGGATGTGTGGTGAGCTGCAGTGTTGGCTCCAACAATTAACTGTAAACAAAGATGGACGACGTGAAAGGCCGAATCATCTAGCTCGCCCCCTGGTGGCTGGCTGGGTCATAGACGCGTCTTCCATCTTCATATACAGTTTCATTTTCCAACATCTGGGCAGCCCTGCCACATCGAGGCAGTTGGTTAATCACTGTGTAACTGTTTTTTTCTAAAGAGCACTCCCATCACACGTCCCAAGTGACTGGAAGTGTTTTTCTTCTCCAACACCCTAATGCTGCGTTCACACCAAACAGGATGCCAATTTTCCGCGCGATGAAAGTCAACGCAAAAGACGACGGGCGGACAAATGCCCGACGTCACTGCCGCGTCTGATCGTGAACGGGCCGATATTCGCAGGTTGTGTTTACTCACGTCACCTGGGTGATTCATATTTACTCGCGCGAGTAATGCAACGCAAGAAAATTGCTTCGCGTTCGATGTGAATGCGGCTTTTAACAAATGATGATATGAAAATTTGTGGAAGGTGTCACATTTGCGACTTTTCTGCTCCATCAATGGCGGAAACTGAATTCGTCAGCTGTTATTTTGCAGTTTCAGCATTAACTGAATCTGTTCTGGAGACAGGAGACAGAGAAACCGCACCACCTCGGCGGAGGGAGCAACAAAGGGGCATATTAAATTCGGATCAATTCCTCGTGCAGTTAAAAGGTCGAAAGCGGTGGGAGCTGCAGGTCCAGCGAGGACAGCAGGAGGATTCTTACGTTTCCATTGTGCAACCGCCGAGGTGAACAGGGGGTCGGGCCTTTCAAGTCTTCCTCGCCATCGATTCGGCGTCTCCGGTGAGGCGAGCGCATCGATCGGCGGACGGACGTGGACGAGGAGCGGCGGGATCACTTTGGTCGTCCCTCGGGGAGGTTGACTGTTAATCACAACCGAGGCCTCTTTGGGTGTGTGACGTAGCCGCAACAGAGCGCGAGCGGCGGCAAGAAACAGGGACACGTTGAGCTCCGGGCTAACAGGACGTCTCTGGGTCTTTGACTCTTCAGTGTCTGAGTCACGGAGACGCAGCAGAATCGTAACGTGCACGGAAAACTGCCCTCGTGCATTTTCTAAAACCTGCATTACACAACAAAGCAAAGAGGAGCTTGACACACACACACACACACACACACACACACACATGGCAGTTTGACATATGTGGGAATAAATTGACTGTAATGCGAAGATAAATATTTTTTGCTCTACCCCTCTGAAGGTATCACCGGGACCATCATTCAGTGTTCAATGTAGAAGGAAATAAAGTTTAATATAATGTTGAAATGGCAAATTGATCGAAATGAAATGCTGACGTGAAGATGGAACCCCGGAGACGGAAAATGACTTTTAATGTTCCATCCTTTCTGCTTCGCTCCCACGCAGGTGGTTCTCACTGATTTGTCTGATCCAACAGACGGACGTCTCCTCTCTCACACCTGTTAGAGACAAGACACCTCGCAGCGGGGGGGGCGGCACTGGTCAGGTGGTCCAGTCCGGTGGGGGGCTGCGTGGGAACTGTGTGGGACGGCGTCACGCCGGCCTTGTTTGGTCGGAACCAAGACAAATGTCGTTTTAAAAGGTGTGAAAGGTTCCTATCCAAACTGTTGGTCCGACCAGAAGAGGTGGCGTCGGTCCGGATCAAACTGAACCGTGGATTGGTTTCGTTAGTGGTGTGAAAACTTGGTGTGGACTTTCGGACCAATTACAGGAAGTCGATGCAGTTAGCTAGAAAAAGAACCGGAAAGAAAAAGGCTTCCCGCCCGTCTACAACCCAATCAGAGTCAAGCGTAGGTTTGTCATGTAAAGTTCGTTAGCTGGGTGAAAAAGAAGAACATATCGTTGTTGTATCCTGCAGCTTTCAGGCAGTGAGAGGAAACAGCGGCTCGGAGCAAATGAAATATGGAAAATAATTGATAGAAGAAGAGCGGAGTGGAAACGGAGGGTGAGAAAATGAGCTCCCGGAGGAGAGAGAGAGAGAGAGAGGAGGGGATGGAGTGAGAGACTGTGGAACACGCACACACACACACACACACACACACACACACACACACACAGCGTGCCGTCCACATGCTTCACAGTGACTCACGTTAACGGAGTCTGAATCATCACGACATTAAGAGTCTGGATCTCAAACCGGACTCATTTGACTCGATCACCTCTCCACCAGCGCCTCCACTTGTCATCAGAGGCTCTGTCGCTTTAATGCCGACGTCACCTTCATGAGGACGTTTTGTTGAATCGGTCGTCACTTTGTCTCTTTCATCTGCCGGTACGAGTCTCACATCACATCACGATTGTAGTGACCAAAACTTTTATATATTTACTACGACTAAACCCAAAAATTAAAGATTAAATGACCTCAAACAAGTCAATCAAATGTTCATATAAAACAACTCGACCAGTAGCTTCGTGCCAACTGGAACCAGCGAGAGAAAAAGCTTCTTTTTTAATTGTTGTCAAAGCTTTAATTGACCCCTGACCCCCCGATACGTATCCGAGCTTTCCGCTCCCAGATGCTCGGACCAGATCCTCCTCGAGGCTGAAGGTCAAAGGTCGTGAGAGTTTACTGTCGCTGCTCCGAAGCTTCGGAACAATTTGACCTCGAGTTAAATCTCGAATATGTCTCTGGAGGAGGAACACTTAATGTTTGACCTGATCTTTTTTGAGTGTTGTCATATCCTTTAATTCTATTATATTAAATTTCTATCTCATTGCTTTTTTATTCCTGTACTTGATTCTGATTCGATATCTCAGAACACATCAATTTAGATCTTATTCGACGAGCACAGAGAACGTGTTTCTCACTGTTCCAGGAAGCTCAGCTGCAAAGATATTTTCTGATTGTTCGCTCGCACCGAGCCACAGCGGAGCTGGAAGACTCAAGCTGGGCGGGATGTGCCGGTTAAAACGCCGCCTCTGTACGTTTGCGGTGATAAAATACGTTTGTTTTTTCTCTTTTCTGGAGCGCTCGTTCTCCCGAGGCGCCGCCGTGACAGCGCTGGAGACGAGGAGGAGGAGGAGGAGGCAATGAAGCCGCGTGTGGTCGGCAAACTGCCAGGATGATGTCTTCACTGTGACTTCACATGCAGCCGGCGAGATGAAGTCAAAATCTACAACAACAACAACAACAATGTGATAACGCACAGTCGCAGAGGGAGGAAACAATGCAGAGGATTAAAAAATGAGAGGAAGACGGAGAGAGAGAGAGAGAGAGAGAAGGATGGGGATAGAGATATCGTGCAGAGCAGAGCAGCCGTTAAAAAACAGTCTGAAGTTTTAAAAAATAGCACCGGTCACGAAAAAAACGGATCATCGTGGCTTAGTCAATGACGTTAATGAAAGGAAGCGGCACCGAATCAACCCATGAGCCCTGAAGAACCGGGGAACACCGTCCTGTGCACACACGCTGACCTGAATCCAGTCTTTCACTCAGGGATTTGATTCCATTAGCGCTCGTCTCGGTCCTTTGGCCTTTAGCCCCGAGTCAGGAGTGGAGGCGCGACGAGAGTCGAGGGGAGAGAGAGACGACATATTTATTCCAAACAAAATGCCCCAGACTTGAACCCGACACGGGGGCGGATATCGGCCTCGAGGGGCCTCGGCTGCCTCCGCCTGACGGTGTTCGAAATCGAAGGTGAGGAAGCGACTCGGTAGGAAACTTTAAAACAGAGACCGACACCCGGGAGAGTTTTGTGCGTTTGTCAGCAGGTTCTCCACCTCCATCTCGCAGCAGATGTGTCATGGCATTCGAGTGTGTGCGCCTGAGTGTCATTTTTGATTAGTGTACTTCATTAACTGTGTGGGAAGTGACGCCTGCTTCTGCTGAACCCCGAGGTGGGATGTGCTCTGACCTGTCGGCCAGTGATGTGATATGTTTGTCATGTGGCTTTCAACGTACGCACAGTTTCAATATTTGGCATTTAGACTCATTCCCCTGAAGGAAGCAGCGAACTCTATGCGCAGCAGGGCGCAGGGGGCGCGGGGGGGTAGTCGGAGCCCGGGGGGCGGATGCTCGTGGAGGCGGGGCTTTCCAAAGGCTTCATGAACATCGACAGCAGCAGCGCGAGACCACAAGACTCTGTCCTCCACGACCAGATGGGTCGTTTGTTCAAGCAGCTTGTGACGACCTATGCGGTCCTTCTTCTAACGACCTCTAGCGGTCGTTACGTACACGGCCACTAGAGGTCAGCGGTAGACGTACCGTAAACCTGTCAGAAAAGAGCAGTAAGCGATTTTGGAGAGAGCTTGTTTCTCTCTTTGTCGAACCGCTGCGCACAACACCAGGCCCCGACCGCGGCGTTGCGGACGCCACCCGCCAAATCGGGTCTTAAGGTGCCGACGAGTGATGTTCACAAGCTGCACTCGCAGTGTTGCGTGTCGCGGTCCGCACCATTTTTATTTTATTGTCCGATTCACAGAGTCTGGGCTGAGAAGAAAACACACACGCAGGACCGACAGTTTGCAGACCGTGAGGAAATATTCAATCTCTTACTGTCCTGTCTTTAAGTCCGTCAAGTTGGCGTATTTCAATTGTTTTGCTTATAAGATACTTTTTTTCTCTCCCAAAAATACATTTGATTATATCGGGCTCAACGCCGGCTCACAAGCCAACAGGTGACATCATCACGGTGACTTGCCACTTGGTTGAAGAGCAGACAGGTTGAAGAAGACACTTTTTTTCCCCTTTTTAATCTGGCGGCCAACCACCAAAAACCTACACGACCCTTTCCCACTCAGAGTTCCGTGTCTCATCCGTCATTTCTTTCTCTCTTTGAATTTTTGAACTCGATGGCGGAACAAGTTCGCCGCCCACTCTCTCCTGAGTGTTAATGTTATTTGCACAGCTCTGATGACAGTCGAGGAGCGTCGCCCTCCCACGCCGACCACCTCGTGTACACAAAACCAACAAACCTTCATCCTCCTCCTCGTCCTCCTCCTCAGCTCTTCAAGTTATTAACACGTCACTGAGAACCAAGAGACGTCGTGTTAATCAAGTTCAAGCTGAGATCTATAAACTCTTTGGTCGCGGCTCTCGCTGCCAGATCGGCCAAGAGGCTGAACTTCTCCAAGAGAAAGATCTACTTTTGACGCCCAAGTGTTTTTCTGCTCGTGCTCACGTTTCTCTCTTTTGCCTGAAGAGAAGCGACCGGTTCCCGAGACGTCTCTTTGTTTCCTCCTCTTGGTTCCCTCCGCTCCTCTACCTATCGCCCATGGCAGCACCACTCACTTCTGTTGACCTCGGTGTCTTGCGACGCCCCGGACCATGTGACTTCTGCTTCTCAAACAGTGGATTCATCCCCGCGGTAACGAAAGCCTCGCAGCAGCTCGGACACCCAGCGGTCGACGTCACTCGTGTAAGACACGAATGTCCTTCTTTTGTTAACGTCTTCGTAATATGTAGAGCTGAACATCGTGCTGTATTGACGAAGACTCCAAACTGGAGATTGAACCATCAACTCAGCAGGAATGTTTTACTGACGTTTCATTTATGGAATGATTTTGTTTTATTTTAAAGCTGTTGAGAAGAATATTTTTCTTTTAAGGAGTGAAAAAAAACTAATATTCCAAATCCCCTCTGTACAAAACTTGGGCTAAAATATTTCAACACAATGACAAAATAATTCCGAGCCTGATTTTATATAATATTCAGAATTCTGTTTTGGAGATGAATGCAAATGAGTGCATATTCATTTAGAAAGAGTGCATCATTAGCATATCAAAAAAACAACAGTCTCACCGTGAGTAATCGTGATATTATACAGTTTATGAGTTTTCACCTGCAGCGACTGCGCCTGAAGCCAAACAGCAGCTCAGAGGAAATCAAAATCCAAAATGAGCTTGACGCGCCGTCAGGGAGGCGACGTAACGAAAAATATCGAAGACATAAACAAAACTCCAGTTACGTAAAAATAAAAAAAGGAGAATGAAGAATGTGATGGTGTAAGAGGTCGAACGCCGAAATAAACACGACACAAGGACAGTGAGCTGCCGCAGGCCTGAGCGAAGAGGAGGAGGAGGAGGAGGAAGAGGAGGAGGAGGAAGAGGAGGAGGAAGAGGAGGACGAGTAGACCAAGGCTGAATCCAGACGTCTCAACGAACCCACTCGCAGTAGTTCTTTTCTGCAGTGAACCTCTGAGACTGAGCCGAACGAGCTCGATCCAATTGACAGTGCGTCGGAGCAGAGTGTCATTGAAAGCCCTAATTGTTCAACATTAATTAGAAGCTGCTTTTAAAGACTGAGTGGAGACGTTTCAGGAGTGAACATCCTGAACTCTGGGAGCGTCTTGTGATTTTGTTCTATAGCAATCTTACGTTCAGAACAAATTTATGAATTATTATTTTTCGCGTGATGAGATCACATCAAGACTGGACTGACTCGGTGGAGGTTTGCGATCTACCGAGTGACAATCTGCTTTCAGTGATTTTTGTTCATTGCGTTCAAATTAGAACCTAAATCTGGTTTTATCAAATTGAATTCTCAAAAAAACCAAAAGAAACCCCTCATCTAATCTCTCTTTCTTTCTTTCTCTCTGTCTGTTCCACATCTTGACCTTCTCCCCTGCTGTCTCACATCTGGCCTGATAAGGTTCTCCTGCCCTTTTGTTTGCATCTGTTTCATTTTGTTCCGTCTGTTCCTGCGTGAGAGGAGGAGGACGCCTGATGAGCTGAATGACTGACGATGCTGCTCCTGTTTTCTTTTGTTTGTTTTAGCAGCTTTGTGCGTAAAGAAAAGAAAAACTCGATCTCATGCGGTTGGGCGCTAATGGATGAGCATGACGCTGGATATTTCTCTATCTCTTCTCTCTTTCACACGCTCTCTGCTCACATCGCGTCTTCTATCAGCAGAGGAATTAGAGATTATTCTTTCGCCTGGCATCAAGGCATCTGCGATCGAAACCAAACCGATACGAAACATCACGTGAACATACATCAGTGCGATATGAACTACAACTCGAATGACAGAAACCATCTTTGGAAACAGACTACAGTTTAGTCCATGAACCATCTGCGACGAGGAGGGGGCGGGGTTTATGACATATACTGCAGCCAGCCACCAGGGGGCGATCAGGTACTGTATGTCTGAGGCCGCCAACACATTGAGAATGAGCTCGTTCAATGGTTTCACCGTTTGCGCATGCGTGTTGTCACGTGTCCTGGAATCACAAAGATAACGACGTAACATCTCATATGTTTGCTTCAGTTTTACACCTTTGAAGCGTTTAAATGCTGCGTATAGCTTCGCTCGGGTCGGGGTGCGTTGTCGTTGCAGACGAAAGTGAACATTAAATGACAACTTTTTCAGAACCTATAAAAATGAACAACATATTGGTTTTAAAAACAAAAATTAGGGAGCTGTCATGCCGTCCATCTTTATATACAGTCAATGCTTTAGACTTGTTTGTTCAGGACTGACACATCTTTTTGTGTGAATCCCAGCTGTCGTGTGCAGGATATATCATTTCTATTTTCGTCCACTGATGCAGAACCAGAGGATAAGAAAGCACGAAACGGCTCTGTTGCGACGAATTCTACTCCGTATTCATCTGTTCTCCGCATGAATCACTCACTTTATTGCTTAAAACATTAGGGTGCGGAAATTGTATGAGCTGCAATATCACAGAATCAGGAGGGAAAACGGAGAACGGGAAAAACTGCAGCCATAACCTTTCCCTGAATGACGCCAACAGAGATTTCCTCTGGTATGAAAAAAACATTATCAGCTGCTTTGACTGTTTCCTGACAATTTTTTTTCTTCAGTTTTTTCCACCTTTCACTTCAGAAGCTTCTAAAGCGATTGTCTTTCTAGTAAAGTTTGAATTTGTCATGATTCCATGTTTGGCTGTTCTTCTTACACTAACATAGAAATGACAGGATCAGTATAAGCTCTGGCAGAAAGCTTGTTCATCCATAAAGTGTTGGGAACTTAAGCCTTACATCCATATGAGTGGCAGCGTACGTGGACACTTGACCCGTATGTGACGGTGTAATGTGACTGGGCATTAATGTGCTGCCTCTGCTGGGACTGGGTTTCTCCATTGGGACACTGTGATGTTGAAAGAGAAAACAGGACTTTGCTCTTCTCGCTTCACATTTCACTTAATGGATGAATTATTAACAGTCGTGGATTGGATTTTTTCACTGCTACGCCGACGATGCACCGCTGACGACTCCTCTCAGCTGTGAAAAGCTGGATGTCAGTTTTTACTTGATTCTTGTCTCCGCCAGAATCCTGGTTCAAGCCTCTGCCAAAGCTAACTTCCTATCTGTTAACGAAAGATGAACGAACGATCGAACGAACGAACGAACGAACGAACGAACGAACGAACGATTAATTCATGGATCTTGATGAAAATAATCTGATTTAGTGGACCGATATCTGTGAGTGTGTGAGCCTGATTGTATTGAAGGACTGTTGGGAATGAACTCTACAGATTGATGTTCTCTTTCTTTGTTAAAATATAGATTTTTCCCTTTTTCTTTGTTGTCTTTGTAGCTGGTATCGTATTTGTCTTTGTAGAAACCATTTGCCCCACTTAGATTATCTGCATCGTCCAGCTCTACAATCAATACATCAATATATAGATCAGGATCAGTATTTTGTTAGTGCAGGAGCAGTAATGCCCATGAAAGCTATAAGCAGAAAGGAGGCTGTCAGTACAGAGTCCAAAGAAAACAAAGACAGTGAATTAAAAACAGATCCGGGTAGAAAATAAATAACAGACTTCCTGTTTTTTGGGGGGGGACTTCCAGCTCCCACCTGTTTCTGAATAGAAAATAAAAAGAAGCTCATGGTTTGAAGTGGGCACTGGAGGAGATGTGGATTCAGTTTGAGAATGAATCACAGAGGGATATCCACAGAAGAAACAGAGACTATAAGCTTTTAAGTAAATCTGCTCCTGCACTGCTGCCCGTCCACAGAAGGACGACAAAACCTGAGGGCTGCGAAACAAAAGAGTTTGTTTACTGTCTGTCACAATACCCTCAGAGAGTAAAAGCTCACAGCAGGAGGAGAGGAAAGATGAAGGGGGAGGCAGGAGGGAATGGCCGGATGATGAGGTTAAAGTCCTCAAAGTATAACAGAGGAAAGACATTAACCGGCTGAGTGAAGCCCAGAGAGGGATGGGGGGGGGGGGGGGGGGGGGGGGGGGGGGGGGGGGGAGCAAAGGTTCCCAAAATTCACAAAGACAAAAAAAAGAAAAATCTAAATGTCTGTTAAGTCATTTATGGCTATGGAACAGAGATCAGAGCTGTTCCCTCAAGTCATTTCCTTCTCTTATTTTAAATGTCTCTAATATTGTCACGTACAGTGACAAAGAAATTGTAGAATTGGGACAAAAAGAAAGGATTTTCTTTTTCACTTTCTTCTTAGAAATCTGGCACATTTAGGGGACCGATATCCATGAGTGAGTGTAACGTTGGGCCTTGGCGGAGGGATGAGCTCCACTGAGAGACATTCCAGTTTTAGAGGTGAAAAGACAAACAAGTTGATCTGGAGCGTTGTTCCAAACGAGCCATTTGCTTGTTTAAACTGCTGCACTGTCCTTGTGTTTTTGGCGTAAAAGATCAAATACATTCTTTGATTAATTCGCTTGATCTGTGTAGAGGTTTGGATGGAAACCATCTACATGATGATGAATCTCTCCATTTGTTCCGGGGACACCATACGACCATGTCGGTGGCAGCGTCGACACCTTCTTGTTGTTGTTTTGCGACTCAGGTCAAAAAGGGGAAACTTTGCTGAGAAGAGCGTAGGTTCGGACTTTGGTCCGAGGAAAACCTTTCACACCTCTAACTTTGGTTTGGGACCCAACTGAAAATTCTGAAGGTCCAGACCGAACAAAGAAGTTGTGAAAGCGTCCTAACTCACCAACATGAGGATATGAAGGAATTATGGCGACATCGACCCTGCTGAGAAAAGATCTTCAACACCGGTTCTATTTGAAAGATTCCTTTTCTGACAATGTCGACACACGCCAATGACAATTGTGATAATCTCACAAAATCTGCATCTACATCTCAATCTACCTATGTCAAAGTCTAACAAAGTGCAGTTTGCCTTCACCTTAAAACAAACAGATGTATATCAAATCTCGCTAGGGGGAAACTTAACATAGACTCTGAATTTCTTAAACAAAATCTCCCAAATAAGCAGGAACCATCTTTTAAAGGAGGCGGCGACATTGTTTTCTCTAGTTTCCGATGATTCCAACAGGAGCCCTCGTCTGTACGTCTTCAACTATCCTGGGTGCAAACTCTAGTCAAGTGAAACCCAAAGTTATTCGAGCTCTTAAACGCAGCGGAAGCCGCCTCGGGAGGCTCGTGGAAGGTGAGAGAGTGCATCAGTCCGTCAAGTTTATTCTGACAGCTCGTCTCGTGGGGAACGCAAGAGGGAAAACAAAGGCAGGGATGAGGAGACAATCTAAAAAACACACGGCAGGGAAAAGATTTACCTGTGGTATTGTAATGTGTGATGGACACACTCTCCGTCCACAGTGTCCACTCAGCCTGGGTTAATCCCAAATTTCCCAAAACACCTGCAAGGTTTGTATTAGCCAAACAGATTTGTAGAATATATCTCTGAATCATCACGGGGGCCAGCTGCCCGGGTGGCCGGTCTAGACACACAACACATCCCACAAAACTTTTATCAGCCTCTGGCTGGTGAGTTGATACAAATCACATGCTGAACCTAGCCGCTCGTTTCAGATACATGAGTGGACCCAGGGTCTCCATCCCTATCTTTGTGGGCCCTCCAAGCAGCTCAACTTCTCTGTCCAGTCTTTGGACCACCTCTCTCTCCAGCCCCAGGACCATCTACCCACTGTCCTCACTGCCAGTGCTGCCACCACCAGATGTGAAACACTTCTTCAGTTTGGCAGACGACTCTAAATACTACAACACCCACAGGCCTCAGCTGCTGTTTAACGGAGACGACAGTCTTGTGATGTAAATCAGAGAGGCCGTAAACTCCAAAACGTTTGGTTGTTGCGGGTTATTGTTGTTTTCTCCTTTTGTCTTTGGCGATCTGCCCGAAGCTAGCAGAATTTGAAGCTCAGTGATTCGATGTTTCTTGCAGAAATGCATCCTGGGAGTTATAGTAACTTCAGTTAATCTGTTTATGAATGGATTTTGGGTCCAGCTGTCCTGCAGAACACGACGTCTCCCTAATGATTGAAAGAGCTGAAAAGACAAACAGTCGGAGGGGGACTGCTCTTATGAATGTCTTATGACTGATCCATAAAGATTGAAAATGATTTTTTAACATTAATAAATCAATTAATTACAGCTTTAGTCTTTATAAACTGTTTACACAAATCTTCAAAATGTTGCACAGATTAAATTTGCTAGTCCTGCAGCTTGTTTAAAGATAAAAATCACATGTCATTGAATATATGACCTGGGATTATTTCATGTTTAAGCATCAATTACCCCCATTGACGGGCCAATCATCACAAACACAAACTCGTTAATAACCGGCCACCACCTCAGTCCTCCTTCATATTCTCGGTGACATCTCATGACCACATCGTTAAGATCATCATCGTGCCCTCTCGCCCTGAAACGACGACGCATCCGTTCCCTCCGTGACTCAGTAAATGAATCTGAAAGTTCACGGCTATGTTAAAACACAAGATGATAATTACAGTGTGTGTGCGTGCGTGTGTGTGCAGTCGCAAATGAGTCCTTTTGTCTGCTCATTAGAGACGGGGAAGGTGACTAATAAGCACCGGAGGTCGTTCTTTTGGAGAGGCCCTTCCCATACCGATTAATTTACCGAGCTCGTTCTCATGCAAATTATTTTTTTCTTCCTTTGGCTTTAAAAGCTCCTTACGTGAGCAGCGACTCGTGACATTTACAGAGACAAAAAGGGAAACTCTGAGAGGCACGGGAGCAAGGATCAGCTGGAAAGGTGAAGGACAGTGAAGGTGTGTGGGTGTGTGACAATGAAGCATTAATCAACTGCCACCAGACTCACCAGTTCACATCCAGAGGTGTGACGCTGGTATTTCCCCCTGACTGTAATCCCACTTTGAAAGATTTATTGCCCACGCTCGTGGCCGTTCTCCAAGGACGCCGAAGCCAGCCGGTCGCTCCAGACTGAGATATCCCAGCGGTTGTTAAAATGGATTGCCAAGACATTTTGGTTACAATCACGTTCCCCCCCAGAGGACGAAAGCTACCGACTTGGGTGATCTCCTAACTTTTCCTCGAGCGACGACACAAGTGAAGGAAATGACCAAACTACGGTGGCTGAGAGAGCTCAACACACTGCAACTTAAGAGAAGACACCAAACTGGATAAAACACAAGTAAATTTAAGAAAAACATCCTCATCAATTTGTTTCAGCCTCCACTCTTAGGGTTTTTGGTTAAACGTGGCACTTCAGAAATATTGTTCCGGTCAATGTAAATGCCTGTTAATGGATGGGACATGGACCAAACTACCAAAATTCTGACTAAAAGATGAGATGCAATAAAAACAGGCTAAAATGTCATGTTTCACAGCTGAGACTAAGCATGTGTAAGGGCGGGATCCTGATACCAAGGCAGCTCCACTCTCATCATCAAGATGGCGGCACCTGACCTGAGAATTTGAACTTGATTTATGTAGAAAGGGAGGAAGTGGAGGGGCGTCGTCCATCTTTATTTACAGTCTACGGTGTAGCGTGACGGGGGTGGGGTCGGGGTTCTCATTCCACTCTGAAGTCGTATTGCCACAAGTCAAACATCAGACCTGACTCCCTGAGTGACCCCGTCCGGTGTCAAGTGATTTCTTCCCTTCATGCTGTCATTACAATTCTTTTTGGACTTTGATCAAACATTCAGGCAGAAGCAATTAAGTAATTTTTCAAGCGCCAATTCCTCCACCAAGTCAACAACACACCAACGGTAGGCTAAACGAAACGCCCCCGAAGCAAGTGTCACTCAATGCTTACCGTAGAGAATGGTCACCATGGACACCGGCATGACCAAGATGCCGAGGAGCATGTCGGCAACGGCCAGTGACATCAGGAAGTAGTTTGTGGCGTTCTGCAGCTTCTTCTCCAGGGAAACCGCCAGGATGACCAGGATGTTGCCCATGACCGTGACGGCGATGACGACCAGAATCAGCAGCGCCGCCCAGTTCTTCTCCACCACCATCTCTTGGGGTGGACACTGCGAGCCGTGGATCCTGCCCCACTCCTCGCCACGGGCTCCTCCTGCGTCGTGGTAAGACCAGTTCCCCAACTGAGCGTCAACGCCGTTATAGACCACGTCGCTTCCGCGACACCCCGAGTTTGTTGCGTTCTTGATTCGCAGGGCGTTTTCCTGGAATCCACGTGCAGGCCAGGGGTTGGACTCCAGGCTGGTCACGGCTCTGACGGCTTCGGAGATCAACTGTGACACGTTGCCACCACGAAGGTTCATGGTGTCAAGCTTGGTAACGCCGTCACAGCCACAGGAGACAGAATCGCCTCAGGACGGCAGCATGGGTGATGGACCAGAGTGGAGTAAGAAGGAGGAAAGTCATGTCTTCATTCATTCTTTACGCTTTGCTTCTTCTCTCCCCGGGTGAACTCTGATAATATAAGACCACCCAACACGTCAGTGATGAATAGTAATTCAATATGTTCCATTACTTATTAAATCCAGAGTCTCAGAGGAAACTCTCGATCCTCGAATTTGTCTGTCGGAGGAACAAGAGGATGATCACCTCCGCACGGGGAAACAAAAATAGACTCCTGGAGTCAGCTGTTGAGTCTCGGATAATGAATACACATCAATTAATATCCTCAGTTTGTGTGTGCAGTCTTCCAGTTGGGCCAAACCAAATGTCTTCAGTCATATAAAAGAAAAACAAATCTTCTCGTCTTCTGATTATAGATTCCATTTGAAGTCGGAGCGATGACAGTTGAGGTCCGTCGAAGCTGCACTCATGTTAAAAATATTAGATCCTTCTGAAGTCCGGGATGTTACAAATCCGAGTACCGCAGCACCTCACGTCCACACACGTCTCTTCAAAGAGACGAACCACCGTCTTTGATTTCCACAAAGCGAACGGCCAAAGAGGTTTTTTTCCTTTTCATCGCAGCAAAACTTTGATCTGTTTCGACGCAGATATCGGTGATGTAACATTTCCCGAGTTGGGAGGCATCGCGCGTGCGGGTGGGATTACCCTGAACTACATACCTGCACACGTGTGTGTGTGTGTGTGTGTGTGTGTCCTCATGAATGTGTGAAAATCCTTGAGTGTCCTTGTCGCCTTGTCTCAACTCATCCCTGCACCTGTGAGTCTGCAGCCGACAGAGATGGATGATGAACATGATGATATCTGACGTGTGTGTGTGCTGTGTTATCCTAACTTTCCCTTCTCTTCAAATCCCCCCCCAACACACACACACACACACACACATACACACACTCGGTGAGAAAGTTCTGACTCTTAATAGAAACATTCCTCTGTGCTCAGCCCTGCAGAGATCTTTTCTCACATCCCTTCAGTTTTTCCTCCTCCTGCCTCGTCGGTGGAAAATGTCAGTCACTCTTGGAATCCTCCACAGATCCGGCTCCGTTATTCCTTCCTTTTCTTTAGAAGCTTAATATTTTCCTCTCAGGATAATTCCACATCTCTTTTTGCCATCTAACTTTCCTGACGGTGGACAGATTAATTCATGGAGGAGAAGAAGAAGGAAGACGAGGAGGAGGAGGATGAGGGGGAAATGTCCTCAGCAGACGGACGAGCGTCCGGTTGGTTCCCAGGTTTCCAGAGTGTCGGTAAGTTGTTCGTCCTCAGTGAAGATCGGGAGCTCAATGATTCTCCCCTCACATGCAGCCTCCCCCTCTCTCTCTCCCCTTCTCTCTCTCTCTCTCTCTGCAGCTTTCTCATTGGAATCCCCTGAGCCTTCTCCCCCTCTCTCTCTCTCTCTGTCTACTCAGGGTCTCTCGCCCTCTTACCGTATTGGTTCGTTCTCCCTCTTCAGCATCCCCTCGTCTCGCTCTCTCTCTCATTCACTGTGCCCCTTTTTTCTTCTCTTGCTGGATCTGTGAAGTCCTGTTCTATACGACGGAGTGTTGGGGCCATATTGAAGGGGGCAAAAAAAATAATGGAGATTTCGAGAATAAGGTCATAATAAAGAATACATGATGTAATGAGAAAGTCATAATATTTTGAAGGCCGTCCTCCACAAAAGAGGCAGTTTCCTCCCGAGTCCACGTGGTTCTGTTTCTGATAATAAATTGGTGTAGGTATTTTATTATTTTTGAAATATATAAACTAAAGTATAACTCACCAAGATGCTCCATCTTCTTCATCTTGATCTTCTGATAGTCTCCCTCTAAATTGATGCATAGTCTAAAATTACAACATTATTCTTGTAACATTAGAACTTTATTCTCATACCATCCCGATTTTTTTTAGGGGAATATTATCTAAAAAATTATGATATTATCTTCAAAATATGACTTTTTCTAGTAAATCATATTTCTTATCGGAAGATTATGACTTCATCCCTCTAATATTCTTGTAAAATTATAACTTTATCTTTGTAATACTATATGAATTTTTGTCTTGTAATGACACAACTTTATTTGCGTAATGTTTTGACCTTATTCTTGTAATTACAGGTTAGCTAATGTTAATACATGTTAGCATTATCACAGGTTAACTAACGTCATCACAGGCTTGCTAACATTAGCACAGGTTAGCTAATGTTAGCACAGGTTAGCTAATTTCAAGCAGCTTGTTGATCTAACGTTTCATAATCAAAGTGTTGCTCAAGAAACACAGAAAGAATACTTGGCTCATTTAGAAGGAAATTGTTGGCACTTTAGCATAAAAAAAAAGATTTGCCAAATACATTTCTTAAAGTAGCCAAATTTGTTGCTAGTTGTTTTTGTTGCTAGTTGTTTTTTTTAAAGGGTCGTGGAAAAAGTTGCTAAGTCTAGCAGCATAGTTACTAAGTTTCCAACGAAGGATTCAGTTGTCTTACTGATCCATGTGTTTTATGCACAATGTGCATTTCTGTGTTTATGCATCTCCTGATATAATAAAATCTGCCATCTCTCTGAATGCGACTCAGCTGTTTCCTCTTCTGTTCAAAACTTCAACAATCGTCAAATGATTGGTTACATTTTTTCCGTCTATCTCAAATCACTGTAAAACCACTGGACATGGTCACAACATGAACGAGACACGTACAGCGTTGTCGTGTCTCCTCGGTTCAGGTTCGTTGCAAAACATTTTCTGTGAGATCGCGTCGGCTTTGTCCAGTTACCATGGTAATTTGGTCGTGAGGGGCAGCGAGGTTATAAATTCTTTCATAGAAATCTTGAAATGTTTCCATGTTATTGATGCGTGCTGCGATGTTTCTCTCTGAAAACACGCGAGGACGCTGAGTCTGCGACTCGGAGCGAATGAAAAGGTCTGACCAGGTCTCTTCCACGTCTGCCTCCTGATGCTCCCCCTCAGTCGGAGGGGTAATTACTGTCGCGCCCATCCACTTGCTGTGTCTCCGAGTGTCTCTCACGCTCTCCATCATCTACTCAGTCGCGCTCTCTGTCGATCAGCCCCTCTCAGGCTCCGTCTCTCTTCCACTCCCTTATTTGTTTCCCGCCTGCCTCTGCTTTCGCAGCAACAACAGGAAATACTCCATTAAAGAATCCTCTCGGAGCAGCTCTTTGCCGACGGATCAATCAGTGGAGGGCTTGACACAGTCTCATGTGTGTGTACACGACACGGAACACAAAGTCAATTTGCGTTCAAGTCCTCGGGCCGGATGAGTTCCCACGTCCCTGATCGGCTCCAGGTGGATCGCAGCCTTCCGCAGGACACCAGAGCTCCGAGTCTGTGAAGTTTTATGATGACTCGCGTTTCGCTTCCCCGAAGAGCGCGGCGGCCCGCAGGAAATCGGGGGAATGGGGGACGAAGCTCGGAGGCAATCGAAGAAAAGTTTGCGATGCTCCAGATTTGAAGAAAAACTTTGACTAGAAGCATCAGAGTCTGAAGGAGCACGTGCCTGACTGCCTCTCGTATCGGGCTGCATAGAAACAGATTTCACTGTTCAGCACAAATTACCGAACGATTTGTTCCTTTTTATTAAAATCAAGCAACATTTTTATTCAACTGCCTTCGGTGGTATTGTTTATTTTCTTCATTAGAGTCTGAAAAATCTTCTTATATTTGTGTTGTATTTTTATTTAGAGTTATTTCTGATCTGTTTCGTTCAAACACTCCTCAGCTCTCAGCAGGGGAACGAAGGACGTACCAGCGGAACCACCACCTGAACTGTCTTACACACACACACACGCACACACACACACACACACACACACACACACACAGTCAGATATATACTTGTTGCAGGGCTGTGATGCAGAAATCCTTCTTTTGTACTGTTTCACTTATGTAATGACAATATGAATAAATTGTTCATTTCTTCAAGTGTTTGGTAGAAATCAGCCGTCCTCACTTCCCTGCTGGACCAATAATAGCTCACGGCTGACACATCTGTCCATCGTTGTCTTATTGCACACACACACACACACACACACTAGAGTCGTCGCTTCGTGTCCACGTCCACTTGCGTCTTTGAGTCTGACCCGTCATCGGTCCTGCATCCTGCCTCTCTGGACTTTCCCTTTGTTTGCTTTGATGGTCGTCGTCATGTCGCGTTCCAGATCATCAGACCAACACAAAGTGGACCATTACGTCACACGAGGATGCCCCTCGCTATAGATCGCATGCCTCCACCAACTGGCCCAAGAGTCCCACACTCACGAAACCACATTTGAATCCGCTAGATCCAGAAGAAGTGAAGCCTTTCCCCCAGAGACGGTGGAGGACGGATGCACTCAAAGGGCAAATCTGTCCGTCGGTCTCTTCATTATTACTCAGAGGCACAGTCTTACCTGCACGCCCATGATTTAAGAGGAAAACCACTTGATCGTGAAGCTTCTTTCGAGAAGCTTGACGCTTCTGCCTGTCACAGCAGCTGGGGACATTACACTTCATCAGAAGTCACAGCTAATATTCGATCTACGTCACGTTCGACATTTGTGCATCAGATAGGCTACACAGAAATCACACTAAATGTTCTTCAATGTTACCAAGATTTTTTTACGGCCGCTTCAACGTCAACTGAGGTTCTACCGACATCTTGACTGTTGTCCTGATGACCGTCTGTCTGTGAAGCTGTTTCCATGAAGAGAGATCAAACGTGTGAAGAGACACGTGATGCCACCGGCTCCTCAAGATAGAACTCAAGTCAATAAAATATTGAAACGGGTCCAACTGGTGCTGCGTGTGATTTATTCATGCGGAGCGCGGAACAAAAAAAAAATCTGAACCTGCAAACAGCCCGAAACATGAAACACGCAGAGAACAAGACAGAAACACACACACACACACAAACGCTCAGCAGATATCTCACAACCATCACAGAGGTGGAAACACAAAAGCGTGAGACGCCGCGGGCGTCGTCTGCAGAAGGAGATAAGAGCGAGTGGTCATGCGTCGCTCTGCCTCCCAGACGCCTTCAAGTTCTTCCAGGAGGGTCTAACGATCCTCAGGGCTGCCTGTCACTTTTCTGGGACAACACACACACACACACACACACACACGCACGCACACACGCGCGCACACACACACACACACACACACTGTTTAAAGTGCTTACGTAACAAGGGGAGCTCGGTGGAAGCCTGTCAGCTCCTCTAAGAACTCACACATCTCCTGTTTTCTGGACAAAGTTCCTGAAGCACTGAATTATGGACGGTTAAGACGTGACGACACACACACACACACACACACACACACACACACAGCAAATGTAGACTAATCCGCCACTAAGAATAGTCCCCAACGAATGCACCGTTCCCTCCTGTGTGCTGTTTACTGCAGTGAGCCCCTGTTGCGACGCAGCTCGCTAGAGAGGCGATTAACATAAAACCAGATGCTTTTGCACAAAATAAGTTGATTATTTTGAGGGAGGGCAAATAAATACATGCAAACAAACAAATTGGGAAACTAAAAAAAGGGGGCGAGGGGACGCTGTTTAAATCCAATCCGGCCCAGTCCCCAGGTAGTCTACGCCAGGAAGTACCCCTCGATTACAAGAGGTCAGGAAACAAAGTTAATGTACAAAAATATGGACGCCGGAGAAAAGAGGCTGCCCTGAGCTACGGGCTGATCCGACTCTTCCTGTAACAACTTCCTGTTCTCCGACGGGTTCCTCCTGGAGAAGCCGGACCGGCACCAGGGAGCCGCTCGCCGCCAGGTTTTTCACATTCGGCTTTGAACATTTTACAGAAAACTATGCGAAGAAAGTGGGAGAGGGGGCGGAGCCTACAGCTGTAACAGCAAAACTCCAACGGGCCACAGAGAGACAATGACAAGGAGACGGAGTCACATCTTGTCGACGGACAACTACATCACTGTACTCGGATGATGGCGCCTGTTGTATTGTGGGTATGTTTGCATCGGGAGAGAGGATGTAAAAACCAAAAAATAAGTCCCATCAGGCCTCGGGGAGCGTTTGGACTCAGCCACAGTGCTTTGTGCAGAAGTGATGAGTCGGTGCTGACGGCTCAGGGTAACGGTTCACCGCAGCGTTAAAGCCCGACATAATGAAATACCTTTTTATTTGCTGCTGCTGCCGCTCTGACAGACTGAGCCAGAGCGCTCAGACTCAGGGAGGGAGCTGTGGTTTAAACACAAAGAGACAAAGTGTGTGTGTCCAAACCCAACAGCGGATCCCACACACGAGTCCCCACTGTCAGCTTAATATCTCATTCATATATATATATATGTATGTATATGTATATGTATGTATGTTGAATTTGAGCAAATAAAACCATCTGACAAGCCGCCTGACAATCTGTCTCCGTGTGGCGCACGGCTGCCATGGAAACAGCTGCTTGTCGCTCTGCCCATGACTGACATTGATTGGCCATGATTGGCCGCTCGCATGTGGTCAGACGACGGCTGTAATTGGCCGTGACGTGACAGCTGAGGGAGGGCAGGTCGCCAGTCTGTCGTCAGTGGCCAGCACAAAGGTCAGCCTGCTGATTGATTTTCTCATAGACTTCTATAGAAACAACCGGTGGAGTCGCCCTCTGCTGGTCAGTACAGAGAATACAGGCTTCAGACACTTCAGCGTTGTCTTCATATTTATCTATTTTCATGAACAGTCTATGATGGTGACGTACTGTATCTAATTTAGTTATTTCTTTCCTTGGGTCCTCCAGCTAGTTATAATTTGAACATCAGTGGTGCTAAAGCATTTAGGATTAGACGACGCTGCAGCAACCAAACCAAAGTTTTCTGAGGGAAGGAAGGAAGGACACGGACAGACAGAAATAGGTGGATGACTCCTGTAATTGCAGTTTTTCTTTCTCGCTGTCAGAAATCGTTTGAGTCAGACGCGACATGATGCTCTGTCTGAGAGCTCAAACTTCTCATCCACTCGACTTTTCAGACCTTTGCAGTGAGCGGGAAAAAAAGTGAGAGCAGACGTCAGAGGCAGACTGACGGGGACTTGAGTCAGATGATCCCAGAATTTATGAGAGGCTTATTCTTTTCCAATCCCACCTTGACAGTCGAAGCACGGAGCTGCCTGGAAGTTTGTCCCGTCTGCAAACCTCAACACCTACAGGGAATCTGGTTGTACTGGTTTTTACCTTTCTAATCTGCCTCTCACAGCTTCAAATGAGTTACAGTATCATATCAGTAATTTTGTGTTTGAGGATAATCATCTGGCCAAAAATAAAGAAGCAATTCCAGATCAGTGGCTTTCAAGTCACTCTGGGTTCAGCTTTGACACAAAGTACAGGAAAACTGTGCGAGGCGGATTATATCCTGCCGGAATTATTGATACACTCATATATATTCATCTTCTGCCTCGTTCAGACTCACCAGTGTGGGCTGATCCTGGTCCCTGTGTGTGTGTGTGTGTGTTGCATTTCCATACACAATAAAAAAAAAAAAAGCCCATACGCTGATTTGACAACGAGAACCAGCTGCATGCAAAAGTCATCAGTGACGTCACTTGTGGGGGATTCCCACAAATCCATGAATATGCAATTTAAAAAAAAGGTTATTTCCAAACTTTAGCAAAGCACAATATGGGTTCGCCTACAGCCCTGAAGAGTGTAGTCTCTCTGTGGCTTCACATTTCCACATCACACTGTCCTGTGCAAGTTTCCTGCCTTATCCCGATTGGCCCAAACCAGCTGCGATGTCGTAAAATCCTGCAGGTGAAGACAGGTTGTTAACCTGAGATTGAATGTGAGCGTAGACAAACTTTCACCCTTCAGCAGTGAGCACTTCCACATAAGACAGTGAACCGCTTGTTATTCTGCTACATGAATGAATGGTTATGAAAGTAATTAGAATAAACATACATTCTTTGATTTAACTATCTGCGGTACCAAGGTTAGAATCAAATTTAATACATGGCAAGAAAAAGAGAAGACTCTGAAGTTATGGGAAGCTATAATTTCAATCCGTCAACCCTAATCTCTGCTGACGGCGAGCGCGGTGATCCGTCGAGGCTCGTTCAGCGTGTCAGCTCGCTCCCGCCATCTGTCCCGATGAGGAATACAGTATAAACAAATGCTGTTGAGGTGTTGATCATCTCCTGACATCTTCAACGCCAGCGTGGCTCCAATGAATCCTGCTTGTCAGGCTGTTGACGGGGCTGTCATCAATCCAGCCAGAGTTTTCGGAGGATCCTCCTCATCTGCCCGACGGACGGGACACACTGTTGACGAATTGGTGACGCCTGGACATTGATTAGCACGGGCATGTCGCGCCCTCAAGGGTCTTAAGGAGATTTAGCGCTCTTCCATGGTCTGGTAGTTCGTCCTAGGTCTCCCTCTGGTGAGGCATACCGTATCCCGATTCGCTGAATGAGGAGCATGGTTTTATCACGGCTTTTTTGTTTCCTGGGTGTGTTGTTGCTCCATGGCAGAGGAATACACACTGAGAGTCGTGTGTAGGATTTTTTTTTTCTTGATTTTTTGTAAATTTTCCATTCCGTAAGGCATCAAGAGTAACTGTCTTTTCGAGCGACACAAGACCGCCATCCGAAGGAAAATGACACGTAACACTCAAAAAAAAAATGCTTGTTAACGTCCAAGTGACAGCGCCCTCTAGCGGCCGTAGAAAACATGACACGTGCCTGTGGACATGTTATAGGGTCAGGGTGGAAGGTTGGGACATCGACCAAGAGAGATCCCATTATATTTGGGAATCTGGACAACATTAGCTGTGCACCAATTGAGGGGCCGCCTCGTGGTGTACGTGGGCGTCAAAGGCGGCTGGCCTTTGAGACGACTCAACGGTCTGGTTTACAGTGGATTTCCTATTTGCCTTCACCAGCGTAATCCGCCCTTACCACTCTCGGCTAGCAACGGCGCTGCAGTTACCAATGGTTCGAAGAGTCGTCACCGGTGCGCAATGAATCCTGGGAAAGGTTGGGTCTTTGATAAATCACTGAAATGTACGAACTCCTGCGGTTAAGTGAAAGAACACATGCAGACAGGAATCAGGATGGTGAGAGCTGAAAACTGTTTGTCGTTGAATTGTTTCCTGTAATTGGCCTTTCTCTGACAAAGACTTCAATATAAGTGAGTGACTGACCTGAACGAAATTAATTCTTTGAACAGTCTAATAGTAGCATGAAAAAGCCCACAGGAATTTTAACAGGTGAGACACGTGACCATCTCTTGTCCGTGTCATATTTCTGAATCCAGTTACACGAGCGAATGACCCTGCGAATGTGAAACCCAGCGCTCCGCGTCTCTCGTGGCTCCTACCGGTGTGGTGATAGCGTCTTATTCGATTAACATAGTGGAACATGTAATTATCAGGTTGAGCTGAGCGCTCACACAGGAATCCTCAATCCATTTACCATTCTCTCCGATCTAATTAGCTCTGCATGCTGCCTCCAAGGCTTCAAGATGATAACATGGCAACGGGACATATACTGTTCCAGTGCAGTAACTTGTGTCACTGATGGAATAAGAGTCAAAACAGCAACACTGTTGCTGTCAAATCATCTTTGTTGAATTCAAAATTCTACTTTTCCACTGATCTGATTGCTCAGCAGTTTGGGCTGTTGAACCTCCGAGCCTCCTCCCAACCTGCTCCAGAGCAGGTCAGGGGAGCAGCATCAGTTACCATGGTGATTTACCTCCATGATTCATTATGCTGTGCAACCTGTGAGTCACACTGCCATCTGTTGGCAGCCTGTGCACACAACATACTGCCTTTTTACTTGTAGACTGCGGAGTGTGCTGCTGGAATATAATTAAAACCCTTATTAATAATAATAATAAAAATTAAAATAAAAGTAATTATGATAAATGTATTACATTTGCAAAAAAAAGCGCATTAAATTGTCAACATAAATTATGTAAAGATAAAAATAAGGAAACTATTGAATTACACTTAAAACAAAGAAGATATAATTTTCATGCAAACATTTGAAAAGCCAATAAATATTCCGTGGGCACAACTATAATACAATTTCAGTAGAATTAGTTAAAGCCTTTCATAGACAGACATCTCAATCTTTTTTTACTGATATGAAAACTTTTATTTTACAGACTAAACAATGCAGAAAAGATGCATTCATGTTTTTATTTTACACAAGAAATGTTTATTTTTAGTTGGTTTTAGTTGGTAAAACTATAAAATATCAAGCCTCAGTAATATTAAAGTTTTTGAGAAAAAAAAACAGAATCAAACAACATATCGTTTAAAATATAGGAATGAAAAATTATTGATTAAATCCTGGGCTTCTGTGAGTGTATGACATCCTCAGTTATCAATCTACCGAGACACGACTAGCGGAGCTAATCTTGGTTAAATTGGCCTACTGCTAAAAGCTAGGATATGAACATATGTTTATATAATTCTTCTTCTTACAGACCCTGTCACTGGCCCTTGTGGCCCAACAACTGGCCCGACCTACGAGGAATCTTACCGTCCTTACCGATTAGCCACACACCCACTGTTAGGACCGCCTGACCATGTCATAGATGACTTTTACACACTACACCCATAATTATATACAGTCTATGGTGCTCACGTGTACTGACTTCGGTATGATTTAGTTTTTTCTTCCCTTTGGTCTACAAAAAGTTGTCTTCTACCGACATGAAATCCGAGTGGGCCATGTTCAGAGCAGGAGCTGTGGTCAGACGGTCATTGGTGCCTGTCGAGACGGTAACCTGACAATTCAAAAAGAAAACTTTTTGGAGGTCCTACACGCCCTTTGTGGATGAGGCAGAGACTGAAAACTTGGGGAAAGTCTTGCCCATATCCCAGAGGTCGTTGAGGTAGTTAAGAAGCTCCTCAGTGGCAAGGCATCGCATGTGAATGAGATTCACCTACTGGGGGAATATGGTAGCCTGGTGTAGCCAGACAAATACTCAAATGTTTATTAGTCTGGGACCCCTAAGTTTATTTTTGATTTCCAAGAGGCGTTACCAACGGAAGCAAACCAAAATGCCTCCAGACGCACTTGTACAGACCTACAACCAGGGAGAGCGACAAATCATGTGACGTGTATGGGACCTCTAAGTTCTTTTTCGATTTTCCAAGAGGTGTTTCCAATGGACACGGTCCAAAATGCCTCCCGACGCAATTGGATAGACCAACAACCAGTGAGACAACAAATAATGTGACGTCTGTTGAGCGACGCAGAAATGTCAACAGACAAGAGCAGAGAGGAGATGTCTGTGATGATGATTCCTCAATGTCTGTGAACGAGTGTTGCCGTTTTCTGTTGTGAGTCGACCAGCAAGTTTTCTGCCGGTGAGAAATCACTTTCCAATGGAGAGGATCCAGACGTAGTCTAGCAGGACAAATGAGATGAGCGCCCAGAATTCATCAGGGTTCCAGGCTAGGAATATAGGGTACCGGCCATCCAGTCCTTATATATATGAGAGCTTTGTCTTTATTCACGGCACAAAGTGACATTTGTTCCCTGTGGTTTTGGGACTTTGTCAGGTTAGGCCCTTTTACCAATTCTGTTTGCAATCTTCATGGACAGGATTTCAAGATGCAGACAAGGTGTGGAGAGTGTCCAATTTTGAAAACGCAGAATTACCTCACTGCTTTTTGTGGATGATGTGGTTCTGTTGGCATCATCAAAACTCAAACTCCAGCGCCCACGGGGCGATTTGCAGCAGGATGTAAAGCGGCTGAGATGAGGATCAGCACCACCAAGTCCAAGGCCATGGTCCTCAGCTGGTGGATTGTTCTGTAAGGGTTGGGGGTGAGTTGCTACCTCTGACCCCAACCCCACTCGAAAAGTAACAAACAGTCAGTAACATAACCTTTGGGTTCTGGACTCTTGAGTTTTCCGAGGTTGTTTACATGTTAGCGGAGAGTTTAATGAGGTCTATGGGGGGAGAAGCAGTCTGATAAAAACAGGCAATAGAAGCAAACCCTTCACTTCCTGTAACTTTGGTATCGGTGAACAATGTTAGACGATCCTCTACCGTTACTGTAACCCTCAAAGTGAGACTTGTGTTGTGAGATGTTGTTGATGAATGTCTGTTTCCTGCATTACTGATTCTGTTTTGGTTTTCAGATCCCAGATGGACGGTGAATTAAATGTAACATATATAACTTTTGATGGATATGTGGAATTGCAGAAATATAGATATGTTTATTTTGTGATCATGTTTACAATATTTCTGCTTATAATCTGCTGTAATTCCACCATTGTGTGTCTTATTGTTGTTCACAAAAACCTCCATGAGCCTATGTACATTTTCATTGCAGCTTTGTTAATCAACTCTTTACTTTACAGCATTACAATCTACCCAAAGCTTTTGTTTGACTTTTTATCTGAAACACAGATCACAACTTTTCCACATTGTATCTTTCAAGCTTCTATGTTTTACACTCTGGTCACTTCAGAGTTTTTGTTGTTGTCAGCCATGGCCTATGACAGATATGTGTCTATATGTAAACCTCTGCAATATCCAACTATCATGAGAGGGGAAACTGTAAAAGTCTTTTTGGTTTCAGCTTGGCTTATACCTTCTTGTGCGCTTGCAGTGTCTGTTGTATGGTATGCTAATATAAAAATCTGTCACTTTAGTATCAAAGGACTCTTCTGTAACTCTTCAGTTTACACACTTCTGTGTGTGCGCACAGTGGCACTTTCCATGTATGGTGTGTTCATTTTGCTGAGTATTGTATTTCTCCCAGTGCTCTTTATTACTTTTACTTACACAAGGATATTCATAATATCTTTCAGTAGTTTTAAAACAGTCAGAACAAAAGCTGCACAGACCTGTTTACCTCACCTGCTGGTTTTAATCAGCCTTTCCTTTTTTGTTTCTTATGAGGTCATTGTAGTTCGTCTGGTATCAGATTTACCCAAACTTGCCCGTTTCATATTGACGTTACAAATGATTGGGTATCATCCTCTCCTTAACCCCTTTATTTATGGACTGAAAATGAAAGAAATTTACAAACACCTCAAGCGTTTGTTGTTTCAGGTCAAATCACACTAATATATTAACACTGTTAACTGAAGTAAAGTCATTTTTTCCTATGCTGTAAATGCAGTAATGTCTATTTTTGTTCAAGTATTTGTGATGTATGTTCATGACTGATGCACGGCATCTGTATAGAGTATGTTGGTGTCATTGTCTCCATTTGTACTGATGACTTTCATAAAGGTCATAATGACGACAAACATTTGAGATGAAACTTGAACAATTTAAACTGTCAATAGTTAATGTTTCAATTCTTGACATCTTCAAATAAAGTACAACATGGCTGCATTTCACTGATCTTTATTCTTTCTTTGA
The DNA here is from genome assembly GCF_022379125.1 of Scophthalmus maximus. NCBI lineage: Eukaryota > Metazoa > Chordata > Actinopteri > Pleuronectiformes > Scophthalmidae > Scophthalmus > Scophthalmus maximus. The sequence continues at coordinate 2,283,929 of NC_061528.1, forward strand.
CTGGTTGTTGCCTATTATGTCATTTAAAGTAAGAAAAGATCTCACTGGTAATGACTTGAATTAAACTTTAATTTACGTGTCATGTTAAGTCCTACTCCACCTTTGAAAACTGTTTAAAACTCCCTCCAGTAAACATGAGCATAGCTTTTATTTTGGCTTGACTGATGGATCATTTAACCAGGAAATGATAACTCACAGACATCCCATTGTGAGAAATAGAAATGAAGAAATAAATACATAAATCTTGAAAATACATTTTGTAGTAGAATATAAGGTGGCCTTAAAGTAACATAAATATGAGATGCCCTCTGGAGCTTGTGTTCTGTTTACTTATTGTGGGCGACTGTAGAAACAAGGTGGTGCAACTTGACAGACTCTATGGGAGAGAACATACTCCTGTTGTAGATATATAATTTAAAGACCTTGTTGAAAATACAACGATTATGTTACATTTGTGCCAATAGAGACCCTTGAATCCTATAAATTGGAGCTGTAAGTGCAGCCTCCATCTGACCTCAATGTACAGATGCTGATCAGTTTGGAGTAAACAAGGCTGTCAGTCTTATTAATGCAGAGACTGACTGAGTTAAGCAACACACAGGTGACATCCACACAAATACGTAGGGTTGGGTATCGCAACTGGTTTCCTGAATCGATTCGATTCCGTTTATATGGGATACCGGAGCCTTTGCTACAGGCCAAACAGTCTTTGTATAACCACAATGAGAGCCATGTTCATATTCAGGCCACAAAGTAAAATTTGCTCCCTGAGGTTGTTGGACTTCGCCAGGGTTTTCCCTTGTCACCAGTTCTGTTTGTGATCTTCATGGACAGGATTTCAAGATGCAGCCATAGTGCGAAGAGTTTCCCGTTTTGGAACCTCAGAATTATCTCCCTCCTTTTTGTGGATAATGTAGTTCTGTTGGCATCATTGAACCATGAACTCCGGTTCCCACAGAGTTTGTGGGGCTGAAGTAATTCTGAGGTTCCAAAACAGGACACACTCTGTACCATGTCCGCGTCTTGAAACCCTTGAAAACAGAATTGGTGACAAGGACCAACCCTGGCAAAGTCCAACAACTACAGGGAACAAATCTCACTTTGTGCCGTGGATACAAAACAACTCTCATATTTGCTAAACAAAAACTGGATGGCCTTTAGCAAAGGGTCCAGTACCCAATATTGCTAGCCTGCGACCCAGACGATTTCTGGGAGCTCATTTCATTTGCCCTGCTAGACTATGTCTGCATCTCCTCCATTGGAAAGAGACTTCCCACTGGCAGAAAACTTGTTTGTCGACTCACAACAGATTATCTGATAATCAGCGGGTTTCATACCATGACGCGGAGAGGTGACTTATGAAAACAACCAAGATGGCTGCTTCTGATGAACGAGCATTTGACTAAAAGTACTTAATAATTTTCTGAAAAGATACGACAACACTTGTTCACAGACATTGTGGAATCATCATCACAGACATCTCCTCTCTGCCCCAGTCTGTTGACATTTCTGCGTCGCTCAACAGACGTCACATTATTTGTTGTCTCACTGGTTGTTGGTCTATCCAATTGCGTCGGGAGGCATTTTGGACCGCGTCCATTGGAAACACCTCTTGGAAAATCGAAAAAGAACTTAGAGGTCCCATACACATTTGAATATTAGTCTGGCTATGCCAGGCTACCATATTTCCCCAGTAAGGGTAAATCTCATCCACACTTGGCGCCTTGCCGCTGAGGAGCTTCTTAACTATATCAAAGACCTCTGCCAGGGATATTGGCTAGACTTCCTTGAGTCTTCAGACTCTGCGTCTTCCACAGAGGGCAAGTAGCAGCTCTCAAAGTAGGAATCAATGGTCTCTAATTGCACAAATGTGATATAATCAAAGTAGGAATCAATGGTCTCTAATTGCACAAATGTGATATAATCATTGTATTTTCAACAAGGGCTTTAAATGAAAAATCTACATCAGGAGTATGTGAGTTATGGTTTCCTTGGGAAAATCATCCGTCAGTCAAGCCAAAATAAAAGTTGTGCTCATGTTTAGTGGAGGGAGATTCAGACATAGTTTTTAAACAGTTTTCAAAGATGGAGTAAGACTTAACATGACACGTAGATTAACGTTTATTCTACAAATTATTCAACCGATTTAACTGAAAATAGGTTAATAAATGTTCACAAAACGTCCACATTTTATTGTGCTTTTGCAGCAGTTGTTTGTAACCCAAGTCATTATCAGTGAGATGTAAATTAAACATTGCTTAATAATGATATGCAACAAGCCTGCATAGAAAGAACAAAGATCAATGAAATGCAGCCAGGTTCCACTTTTTTTTAAAGATGTCAAGACTTGAAACATTAACTATCAACAGTTTAAATTGTTTAGATTTTCAGCATCTAAAATGTTTATCCTTATTATGACCTTCATGAAAATCACGATTACAAATGGAAACATTGTCACTAACATACTCTGTACAGATGCTGTGCATCAGTCATACAGCAACATCACATAAATCACATTTACTTGAGCAAAAACACATCACTGCATTTACTGCATTGTAAAAAATGACTTTACTTCAGTTAACAGTGTTAATATATTAGTGTGATTTGACCTGAAACAACAAACGCTTGAGGTGTTTGTAAATTTCTTTCATTTTTAGTCCATAAATAAAGGGGTTAAGGAGAGGATGATACACAATCATTTGTAACGTCAATATGAAATAGGCAAGTTTTGGTAAATCTGATCCCAGTCGAACTACGATGACATCATAAGAAACAAAAAAGGAAAGGTTGATTAAAACCAGCAGGTGAGGTAAACAGGTCTGTGCAGCTTTTGTCCTGACTCTTTTACAACTTCTGAAGGATATTATGAATATCCTTGTGTAAGTAAAAATAATGAAGAACATGGGGAGAAATACAATATTCAGCAACAAGAACACACCATATATGGACAGTGCCACTGAGCGCACACACAGAAGTGTGTAAACTAAAGAGTTACAGAAGAGTCCTTTCAAACTAAAGTGACAGATTTTTATATTAGCATACAATGCAACTGACACTGCAAGCGCACAAGAAGGTATAAGCCAAGCCGAAACCAAAAAGACTTTTACAGTTTCCCCTCTCATGATAGTTGGATATTGCAGAGGTTTACATATAGACACATATCTGTCATAGGCCATGGCTGACAACAACAAAAACTCTGAAGTGGACAGAATGTAATACATAGAACCTTGAAAGACACAATTTGGAAAAGTTGTGATCTGTGTTTCAGATAAAAAGTCAATCAAAAGCTTCGGGTAGATTGTAATGCTGTAAAGTAAAGAGTTGATTAACAAAGCTGCAATGAAAATGTACATAGGCTCATGGAGGTTTTTGTGGATCACAATAAGAAACAAAATGGTGCAATTAGAGCAGATTATGAGCATGAATATTGTAAACATGATCACAAAATAAACATATCTGTATTTCTGCAATTCAACATATCCATCAAAAGTTATATATGTTACATTTAATTCACCATCCATCTGGGATCTGAAAACCAAAAAGTGAATCAGTAATGCAGGAAACAGACATTCAGGGTTACGGTAAAATAAGACCTGTAGAAGTTCGTCTTACTCGTTCACCGATACAGAAGTTACAGGAAGTGAAGTGTTTGCTTCTATGGCCTGTTTTTATCAGACTGCTTCTGCCCCCATAGATCTCATTAAACTCTCCGCTAACATGTAAACAACTTCAGAAAACTCAAGAGTCCTGAAACCACAGGTTATGTTACTGACCGTTTGTCACTCTTAAGGGTCGGTGTGGGGTGGGAGGTAGCAACTCATCCCCAACCTATAAAGAACAGCCGCTTTACGTTCGGCAGCAAATCGCCCCTGTGGGAACTGGAGTTCATGGTTTGATGATGCCAATAGAACCACATCATCCACAAAGCAGGGAGGTAATTCTGATGTTCCAAAACGGGACACTCTCCGCACCATGTCTGCATCTTGAAATCCTGTTCTCGAAGATTGCAAACAGAATTGGTGACAAGGGCCGACACTGGATAATTCCAACAACCACAGGGAACAACTGTCACTTTGTGTCGTGGATACAAAACAACTTTCATATTTGCTAAACAACGACTGGATGGCCTGTAGCAGAGGGTCCAGCACCCCATAATCCTTGCATGGGACCCGGATGAATTCTGGGAGCTCATTTCATTCGCCCTGCTAGAATATGTCTGCATCTCCTCCATTGGAAAGTGATTTCCCACTGGCAGAAAACTTGCTGGTCGACTCACAACAGATTATCTGATAATGAGCGGGGATCATACCATGACGTGGAGAGAAGCATCTTTTGTAAACAACCAAGATGGCTGCCGCTGATGAAAACGCATTTGACTAAAAGTACCCGATATTTTCAAATTTCTCCCACAAAAATTACAACACTTGTTCAAAGACATTGTGGAATCATCATCACAGACATCTCCTCTCTGCTCTTGTCTGTTGACATTTTCGCATCGCTCAACAGACGTTACATTATTTGTTGCTCTCACTGGTTGTAGGACTATCCAATTGCATCCGGAGGCATTTTGGTCTGTGTCCGTTGGTAACGCCTCTTGGATAATCGAAAAAGAGCATAGAGGTCCCAGACGCATTTGAATATTAGTTTCTGCCATATTCCCCGAGTAAGAGTGAATCTCATCCACACCTGGTGACTTGCCACTGAGAAGCTTCTTTACTACCTCAGCTTCCTATGTCAGGGATATGGGCTAGACTTTCCCCGAGTCTTCAGACTCTGCCTCTTCCACAGAGGGCGGGTAGCAGCTCCTGCAAAAAATGCTCTTTTTGAATTGTTAGGTTGCCTCCTCGACAGGAACCAATATCCTTCTGACCACAGCTCCTGCTCACTGCCTCCGCAATGGAGACCCAGAATGTAATGTAATACAATCATTGTATTTTCATCAAGGGCTTTACATTATATATCTACATCAGGAGTATGTCCTCTTCCATAGAGTCGTTCATCTTTCACGAGTATGTTTCGACAGTAGCCCAGAATTAATAAATAGAACAATAGCTCCAGAGGGCCTCTCATGATTATGTTACTTAAAGGCCACCATAGATTCTAGTACACAAATGTATTGTGAAGATTTATATATTTATTTCTTTATTTCTATTTCTCACATGTGATGGCTGTCAGTTATCGTTTCCTGGTTAAATTATCAATCAGTCAAGCCAAAAAAAACCTGTGCTCATGTTTAGTGGAGGGAGTTTCAAAGATAGGTTTTAAACAGTTTTCTAAGGTGGAGTTGGACTAAACATGAAACATAAATTAACATTTATTTATCAAAAACTTTCACAAAACGTTGAGGTTTTCAACATTTAAAATGTTTATCGTCATTATGACCTTCATGAAATTCATCAGTAAAAATGGAGACAATGACACTTACATACTCTGTACAGATGCTCTGCATCAGTCAGAAACATAAATAACATAAATACTTGAACAAAAACACACATCACTGCATTTACTGCACAATAAAATGACTTTACTTCAGTGAAGTCATTTTAGTGTGATTTGACCTGAAACAACAAACGCTTGAGGTGTTTGGAGATTTCTTTCATTTTCAGTCCATAAATAAAGGGGTTAAGGAGAGGATGATACACAATTATTTGTAACGTCATTATGAAACGGGCAAGTTTTGGTAAATCTGATCCCAGTCGAACTACAATGACGTCATAAGAAATAAAACAGGAAAGGTTGATTAAAACCAGCAGGTGAGGTAAACAGGTCTGCGCAGCTTTTGTCCTGACTCTTTTACCACTTCTGAAGGATATTATGAATATCCTTGTGTAAGTCAAAATAATGAAGAGCACAGGGATAAGTACAATATTCAGCAACAAGAACACGCCATACATGGAAAGTGCCACTGTGCGCACACACAGAAGTGTGTAAAGTGAAGTGTTACAGAAGAGTCCTTTGATACTAAAGTGACATACTTTAATATTCGCATACAATACAACTGACACTGCAAGCTCACAAGCAGGTATAAGCCAAGCTGAAACCAAAAAGACTTTTACAGTTTCCCCTCTCATGATAGTTGGATATTGCAGAGGTTTACATATAGACACATGTCTGTCATAGGCCATGGCTGACAACAACAAAAACTCTGAAGTGGACAGAACGTAATACATAGAACCTTGAAAGAGACATTTTGGAAAAGTTGTGATCTGTGTTTCAGATAAAAAGTCAATCAAAAGCTTCGGGTAGATTGTAATGCTGTAAAGTAAAGAGTTGATTAACAAAGCTGCAATGAAAATGTACATAGGCTCATGGAGGTTTTTGTGAATCACAATAAGACACACAATGGTGGAGTTAGAGCAGATTATAAGCAGAAATATTGTAAACATGATCACAAAATAAAAATATCTGTATTTCTGCAATTCAACATATCCATCAAAAGTTATAAATGTTACATTTAATTCACCGTCCATCTGGGATCTGAAAACCAAAAGTGAATCATTAATGCAGGAAACAGACATTCATCAATAACAAGTCTCACTTTGATCATTACACTAACGGAATACCTGTGGAAGATTGTCTTACTCATTCACCTATACCAAAGTTACCGATGCCAAGTAAAGGGTTTGCTTCTCTGCCATGTTTTTATCAGACCGCCTCTCCCCCCATAGATCTCATTAAACTCTCTGCTAACATGTAAACAACTTCGGAAAACTCAAAGGTCCTGAACCCAAAGTTTTTTTTAATCTACACGGCCTTTTTTTTCGCTTCAAGGTTTCACATAATAATGTAAATGGGTTTAATGTGAAATTCCCTTCACCAATCATTAGTAGGGTTGGGAATCGTTTCACTTTTATCATTTCAGATTTCTATTCAGCTTATTGAACATTATTATTGAATCTCGTTACCGATTCCAATATTTTTTGCTTAGAAAAGAAAGAACACTTGAACAAAAATTACCCTTTCTTTACTCTTGGCACATTCAGGCTATAATCAGTAAACTGTCAACTGTGACAGGTATTTTTTTTTCCTTCCTTCATAGAAATAAATATAACTACTTTATAAGGAATGATCAACAAAAACTATACAAAAACCAAACTATTGAAATAAATAATGGAAAAAATACAACAAAAATTATCAGAATATAACAACATATTTTACAGACAGTTGTCTGAACAAATGATGTCCAGCATCACATAGGGGCTCCATTTGTTTTGCATCGGTAGGAGCAGATTTGGAAATTAGAAAGTTATTAATAATTATCAAAGACAATTTTTAATAGTTATTAATATATTACTACAAAATACTAATTCAGGGCACCATCCTGTAAACAGGGAGTAATTAACCGTTTATGAAGTGAACACATTAAATGTGTGTTCACTTCATTTATGATATTGAGATTATTGAGAGTTAAACTTCAGTACTATTAATTCACAATCAATAGTACTTAAATAAAACAAACATTTGTCATCTCAATTCTAAACTGATAAACAAGAGAAGCTACAACTACAAACAAACTGTACCCAAGCATAAATTGACATAAGTGGGTGTGTATGTGTGTGTGTTTGTGTGTGCACTACATAGCATTGACTAGGTGATGTGAGCAACTGCTAATCCAATTTGATACTAGCTAATGCTAGACTGCAAACGTGTGCGTGCATGTGTGTGCATGAATGTGCGTGCAAGTGGTGCTTGTGTTATGCAAGCAGCAACAATGTAAAAGAAAGTGTATGTCTGCAACGGAAAGTCAGCAATTCTTCTGAAGCAAAATGTTTAGTTACTCTCATGATTCTTGCCCTTTTGGGTAATATCTTCATGGTTGAATGCACTTGTAGTTTGCGTTGGACAGAAGAGTCAGCTAAATGAATGTAATGTTAAAAAAAAAATCAGCTTATCAGCCTTCTCCGTAAGGATGCTTGATCTCTCTTTGCTCTCTGTACTAGTGGGGGGTCCTGGGGTTGGACTGGAGGTGGAGGGGTGCTCTACTTGCTATGCTGCGTAATGATGACATGATGTCATCTCCGTGTAGCAGATCTGCACTCGGGTCTGTATATTTAAAGATCTCACTGGTAATGACTTGTGGTGCACACCACTGCTGCATAAGCACAATACAATGTGAACATTTTGTGACTATTTTCAATTAAATGTGGCAAACATGGTGGAGTCTATGAGAGAGGACATACTCCTGATGTAGATATATATTTTAAAGCCCTTGTTGAAAATACAATAATTATATTAAATTTGTGCCAATAGAATCCTAGACACTGGAACGATAGGTGCAGCCTCCATCTAACCTCAAAGCTGCTGATCAGTGTGTAATCAACAAGGCTTACAGGCTTATTCATGCAGAGACAGGAAGAAAGGTTAAGCAACACACGCGACATCCAAGTACAAATTGTACAAAGATGGACCTCTCTAACCTGGTGCATTATTAAAAATATTAATGTTTACATAACAAATTGAGCCCAAAGCAGTTACATGAATGAACTGTTTACTTAACACACAACAAAATTCAAAAATGCAATTCCATATTACAGTCGTAGGTGTTAATTCAAGTAATGTAATGGGTATATTTAAGCAGTGGAAGGACACAACAATATCTGAACAGTTCCACCGGGTCACCAAAACAACCACGATGAAGGACAAACAATGACGTAAGTATAAATTAATAAATAAATGCCGAAATAAATAAATTCCGAAATAAACAACTATATGCACAAATAAAAGGAATAAATAAATACAATTTATCTTTTTTGATTTTCCAAGAGGCGTTACCAACGGACACAGACCAAAATGCCTCCGGATGCAATTGGACAGTCCTACAACCAGTGAGAGCAACAAATAATGTAACGTCTGTTGAGCGATGCGAAAATGTCAACAGACTAGAGCAGAGAGGAGATGTCTGTGATAATGATTCCACAATGTCTGTGAACAAGTGTTGTCGTTTTTGTTGGAGAAATTTGAAAATATCGGGTACTTTTAGTCAAATGCGTGTTCATCAGCGGCAGCCATCTTGGTTGTTTACAAAAGTCGCTTCTCTCCACGTCATGGTATGATCCCCGCTCATTATCAGATAATCTGTTGTGAGTCGACCAGCAAGTTTTCTGCCAGTGGGAAATCACTTTCCAATGGAGGAGATGCAGACGTAGTATAGCAGGGCAAATGAAATGAGCTCCCAGAATTCATCTGGGTCCCAGGCTAGGAATATAGGGTACCGGACCCTTTGCTACAGGCCATCCAGTCGTTGTATAGCAAATATGAAAGTTGTTTTGTATCCACGACACAAAGTGACAGTTGTTCCCTGTGGTTGTTGGAATTTGCCAGTGTTGGCCCTTGTCACCAATTCTGTTTGCAATCTACATGGAGAGGATTTCAAGATGCAGACATGGTGCGGAGAGTGTCCCGTTTTGGAACCTCAGAATTACCTCCCTGCTTTTTGTGGATGATGTGGTTCTGCTAGTATCATCAAACCATTAACTCCAGTGCCCACAGGGGCGATTTGCTGCCGAACGTAAAGCGGCTGTTCTTTATAGGTTGGGGATGAGTTACTACCTCCCACCCCACGCCGACCCGAAGAGTAACAAACGGTCAGTAACATAACCTGTGGTTTCAGGACTCCTGAGTTTTCTGAAGTTGTTTACATGTTAGCGGAGAGTTTAATGAGATCTATGGGGGGAGAAGCAGTCTGATAAAAACAGGCCATAGAAGCAAACTCCTTCACTTCCTGTAACTTCTGTATCGGTGAACAAGTGAGACGATCTTCTACAGGTTCAATGTTACTGTAACCCTTATTTTACTGTAACCCTGAATGTCTGTTTCCTGCATTACTGATTCACTTTTTGGTTTTCAGATCCCTGATGCATAGCGAATTAAATGTAACATATATATCTTTTGATGGATATGTGGAATTGCAGAAATATAGATGTTTATTTTGTGTTCATGTTTACTATATTCACGCTTATAATCTGCTCTAATTCCACCATTGTGTGTCTTATTGTTATTTACAAAAACCTCCATGAGCCTATGTACATTTTTATTGCAGCTTTGTTAATCAACTCTTTACTTTACAGCATTACAATCTACCCGAAGCTTTTGATTGACTTTTTATCTGAAACACAGATCACAACTTTTCCAAATTGTGTCTTTCAAGGTTCTATGTATTACGTTCTGTCCACTTCAGAGTTTTTGTTGTTGTCACCCATGGCCTATGACAGACGTGTCTATGTGTAAGCCTCTGCAAAATCCAACTATCATGAGAGGGGCAACTGTAAAAGTCTTCTTGGTTTCAGCTTGGCTTATACCTTCTTGTGCGCTTGCAGTGTCAGTTGCATTGTATGCTAATATAAAAATCTGTCACTTTAGTTTGAAAGGACTCTTCTGTAACTCTTTAGTTTACACACTTCTGTGTGTGCGCTCAATGGCACTTTCCATATATGGCGTGTTCTTGTTGCTGAATATTGTATTTCTCCCCATGTTCTTCATTATTTTTTCTTACACAAGCATATTCATAGTAACCTTCAGAAGTTGTAAAAGAGTCAGGACAAAAGCTGCACAGACCTGTTTACCTCACCTGCTGGTTTTAATCAACCTTTCCTTTTTTGTTTCTTATGACGTCATCGTAGTTCGACTGGGATCAGATTTACCAAAACTTGCCTATTTCATATTGACGTTACAAATGATTGTGTATCATCCTCTCCTTAACCCCTTTAGTTACGGACTAAAAATGAAAGAAATTTACCATCACCTCAAGCGTTTGTTGTTTCAGGTCAAATCACACTAATATATCATCACTGTTAACTGAAGTAAAGTCATTTTTTACAATGCAGTAAATGCAGTGATTTGTTTTTGTTCAAGTAAATGTGATTTATGTGCTGTTGCTGTATGACTGATGCACAGCATCTGTAGAGAATATGTTAGTGACAATGTTTCCATTTGTAATTGTGATTTTCATGAAGGTCGTAATAAGGATAAACATTTTAGATGCTGAAAACCTAAACAATTTAAACTGTCGGTAGTTAATGTTTCAAGTCTTGACATCTTTAAAAAAAAGTGGAACATGGCTGCATTTCATTGATCTTTATTCTTTCTATGCCGGCTTGTTGCATATCATTATTAAGCAATGTTTAATTTACATCTCACTGATAATGACTTGTGTTACAAACCACTGCTGCAAAAGCACAATAATTTGTAGAATAAAACGTTAATCTACGTGTCATGTTAAGTCTTACTCCATCTTTGAAAACTGTTTAAAAACTATGTCTGAATCTCCCTCCACTAAACATGAGCACAACTTTTATTTTGGCTTGACTGATGGATGATTTTCCCAAGGAAACCATAACTCACATACTCCTGATGTAGATATCATTTAAAGCCCTTGTTGAAAATACAATGATTATATCACATTTGTGCAATTAGAGACCATTGATTCCTACTTTGATTATATCACATTTGTGCAATTAGAGACCATTGATTCCTACTTTGAGAGCTGCTACTTGCCCTCTGTGGAAGACGCAGAGTCTGAAGACTCAAGGAAGTCTAGCCAATATCCCTGGCAGAGGTCCTTGATATAGCTAAGAAGCTCCTCAGCGGCAAGGCGCCAAGTGTGGATGAGATTCACCCTTACTGGGGAAATATGGTAGCCTGGCATAGCCAGACTAATATTCAAATGTGTCTGGGACCTCTAAGTTCTTTTTTCGATTTTCCAAGAGGTGTTTCCAACGTACGCGGACCAAAATGCCTCCCGACGCAATTGGATAGACCAACAACCAGTGATACAACAAATAATGTGACGTCTGTTGAGCGACGCGGAAATGTCAACAGACTGGGGCAGAGAGGAGATGTCTTTGATGATGATTCCACAATGTCTGTGAAAAAGTGTTGTCGTATCTTTTCAGAAAATTTTAAATCAGTCAAATGCTCGTTCATCAGCAGCAGCCATCTTGGTAGTTTTCATAAGTCACCTCTCTCCGCGTCATGGTATGAACCCCGCTGATTATCAGATAATCTGTTGTGAGTCGACCAACAAGTTTTCTGCCAGTGGGAAGTCTCTTTCCAATGGAGGAGATGCAGACATAGTCTAGCAGGGCAAATGAAATGAGCTCCCAGAAATCGTCTGGGTCGCAGGCTAGCAATATTGGGTACTGGACCCTTTGCTAAAGGCCATCCAGTTGTTGTTTAGCAAATATGAGAGTTGTTTTGTATCCACGGCACAAAGTGACATTTGTTCCCTGTAGTTGGTTGGACTTTGCCAGGGTTGGTCCTTGTCACCAATTCTGTTTTCAAGGGTTTCAAGACGCAGACATGGTACAGAGAGTGTCCTGTTTTGGAACCTCAGAATTACTTCAGCCCCACAAACTCTGTGGGCACCGAGGTTCATGGTTCGATGATACCAACAGAACCTCATTATCCACAAAAAGCAGGGAGGTAATTCTGAGGTTCCAAAACGGGAAACTCTTCGCACTATGGCTGCATCTTGAAATCCTGTCCATGAAGATCACAAACAGAACTGGTGACAAGGGAAAACCCTGGCGAAGTCCAACAATTTCAGGGAGCAAATTTTACTTTGTGGCCTGAATATGAACATGGCTCTCATTGTGGTTATACAAAGACTGTTTGGCCTGTAGCAAAGGCTCCGGTATCCCATGGAATCGAATTGATTCAGGAAACCAGTTGTGATACCCAACCCTACGTATTTGTGTGGATGTCACCTGTGTGTTGCTTAACTCAGTCAGTCTCTGCATTAATAATCCTGACAGCCTTGTTTACTCCAAACTGATCAGCATCTGTACATTGGGGTCAGATGGACGCTGCACTTACAGCTCCAATTTATAGGATTCAAGGGTCTCTATTGGCACAAATGTAACATAATCATTGTATTTTCAACAAGGTCTTTAAATTATATATCTACAACAGGAGTATGTTCTCTCCCATAGAGTCTGTCATGTTGCACCACCTTGTTTCTACAGTCGCCCAGAATAAGTAAAAAGAACACAAGCTCCAGAGGGCTTCTCATATTTATGTTACTTTAAGGGCATCTTATATTCTACTACACAAATGTATTTTCAAGATTTATGTATTTATTTCTTCATTTCTGTTTCTCACAATGGGATGTCTGTGAGTTATCGTTTCCTGGTTAAATGATCCATCAGTCAAGCCAAAATAAAAGCTATGCTCATGTTTACTGGAGGGAGTTTTAAACAGTTTTCAAAGGTGGAGTAGGACTTAACATGACACGTAAATTAAAGTTTATTCAACAATTGAAAACGTCAAAATTGTATTGTGCTTTTGCAGCAGTGGTTTGTAACACAAGTCATTACCAGTGAGATCTTTTCTTACTGTAAATGATACATTTCTAAATATTAATATGCAATAACCAGTCAAAGAAAGAATAAAGATCAGTGAAATGCAGCCATGTTCTACTTTATTTAAAGATGTAAAGACTTGAAACATTATCTAGCAACAGTTTAAAATGTTCAGGTTTTCAGCATCTAAAATGTTAATCCTTATTATGACCTTCATGAAAGTCATCAGTACAAATGGAGACAATGACACCAACATACTATATACAGATGCCGTGCATCAGTCATAAACATACATCACAAATACTTGAACAAAAACACACATTACTGCATTCACAGCATAGTAAAATGACTTTACTTATGTTAACAGTGTTGAGATATTAGACCTGAAACAACAAACGCTTGAGGTGTTTGTAAATTTCTTTCATTTTTAGTCCGTAAATAAAGGGGTTAAGGAGAGGATGATACACAATCATTTGTAACGTCAATATGAAACGGGCAAGTTTTGGTAAATCTGATCCCAGTCGAACTACAATGACGTCATAAGAAACAAAACAGGAAAGGTTGATTAAAACCAGCAGGTGAGGTAAACAGGTCTGTGCAGCTTTTGTCCTTACTGTTTTACCACTTCTGAAGGATATTATGAATATCCTCGTGTAAGTAAAAATAATGAAGAGCACGGGGAGAAATACAATAGTCAGCAAAATGAACACACCATACATGGAAAGTACCACTGTGTGCACACACACAAGTGTGTAAAGTGAAGTGTTACAGAAGAGTCCTTTCAAACTAAAGTGGCACATTTTTATATTAGCATACAAAGCAACTGACACTGCAAGCTCACAAGAAGGTATAAGCCAAGCTGAAACCAAGAAGACTTTTACAGTTTCCCCTCTCATGATAGTTGGATATTGCAGAGGTTTACATATAGACACATATCTGTCATAGGCCATGGCTGACAACAACAAAAACTCTGAAGTGGACAGAACGTAATACATAGAGGCTTGAAAGATACAATGTGGAAAAGTTGTGATCTGTGTTTCAGATAAAAAGTCAATCAAAAGCTTCGGGTAGATTGTAATGCTGTAAAGTAAAGAGTTGATTAACAAAGCTGCAATGAAAATGTACATAGGCTCATGGAGGTTTTTGTGTATTACAATAAGACACACAATGGTGGAATTAGAGCAGATTATAAGCATGAATATTGTAAACATGATCACAAAATAAAAATATCTGTATTTCTGCAATTCAACATATCCATCAAAAGTTATATATGTTACATTTAATTCACCGTCCATCTGGGATCTGAAAACCAACAGTGAATCATTAATGCAGGAAACAGACATTCATCAATAACAAGTCTCACTTTGATCATTACACTAACGGAATACCTGTGGAAGATTGTCTTACTCATTCACCGATACCAAAGTTACCGCTGCCAAGTGAAGGGTTTGCTTCTCTGCCATGTTTTTATCAGACCGCCTCTCCCCCCATAGATCTCATTAAACTCTCTGCTAACATGTAAACAACTTCGGAAAACTCAAAGGTCCTGAACCCAAAGTTTTTTTTAATCTACACTGCCTTTTTTTTCGCTTCAAGGTTTCACATAATAATGTAAATGGGTTTAATGTGAAATTTCCTTCACCAATCATTAGTAGGGTTGGGAATCGTTTCACTTTTATCATTTCAGATTTCTATTCTGCTTATTGAACATTATTATTGAATCTCGGTTCCGATTCCAATATTTTTTCCTTAGAAAAGAAAGAACATTTAGAACAAAAATTTAAAATTTAAAATTTAAAATTTAACTGTGACAGGTATTTTTTTTCCTTCCTTCATAGAAATAAATATTACTACTTTATCATGAATGATCAACAAAAACAATACAAAAACCAAACTATTGAAAGAAATAATGGAAAAATACAACAAAAATTATCAGAATATAACAACATATTTTGCAGACAGTTGTCTGAACAAATGATGTCCAGCATCACATAGGGGCTCCATTTGTTTTGCATCGGTAGGAGCAGATTTGGAAATTAGCAAGTTATTAATAATTATCAAAGACAATTTTTAATAGTTATTAATATATTACTACAAAATACTAATTCAGGGCACCATCCTGTAAACAGGGAGCAATTAACCAAACCTGTAAAATCAGTCTGAAAATGGGTGTTCACTTAAAATATCAATATTTATGATATTGAGATAGTAAGTTGAACAGTGAAGGTGAGAATCCGAGCACTGACCCTCGCAACCAGCAGTTAGTACAACACAATAAGCATAATATATCACAGACAACTTCTCTTTAAATATAATAGAGTATATTAAACTTCAGCACTATTAATTCACAATAGAGTCAATAGTACTTAAATAAAACAAACATTTTTCATCTTAATTCTATACTGATAAGCAAGAGAAGCTACAACTACAAACAAACTGTACCCAAGCATAAATTGACACACATGTAAAGATGTCACTGATAAAGACTTGTTGTGCACACCACTGCTGAATAAGCACAATACAATGTGAACATTTTGTGACTATTTTCAATTGAATATGGTAAACATGGTGGAGTCGATGAGAGAGGATATACTCCTGATGTAGATATTTGAAAATGCAATGTTTATATTACATTTGTGCCAATAGAGACGCATGAATCCTACACACTGGAGCTGAAAGCGCAGCCTCCATCTGACCTCAAAGTAGAGCTGCTGATCAGTTTTGTATTAACGTGAAGTTAAGCAACACACAGGCGACATCCACACAAATACGTATGTTTTAAAACGAAAAACACCTCTGTCTATGTCCATCTACTGGTCATGTGATGTATATGCTGCCAGACATCTGCCTTCAGACTTGACGGTGCTTTCAGTGGGGCAGCCTCTGACATGTTTTGGTGTACCCGTCTCTCATGTGGACAAATCTCATTGCGCAGTTGTGCGAGACTAAAGCTAATTATACAGGAAGTGGCATATATTAAAAGTTCGATCTCAGGATTTTATGAATCGATATTGGATGTTTGAAATTAAGATCGATATGCATTTTTTTTTTAACCCAGCCCTAGTCATTGGGTCCTGTCGAAGCAGCAACATAACAATTCCAAAAGAGCACTTTGAGGAGCGCCTACACGCCCTCTCTGGAAGAGGCAGAATCTGAAGCCTTGCCCATATCCCCGGCAGAGATCGTCGAGGTAGTTAAGAAGCTCCTCAGCGGCAAGGCACCAGGTGTGGATGAGATTCACCCTTACTGGGGGAATGTGGGCTACCGGAGCCTTTGCTACAGGCCATCCAATCCAAAAAGATGGAAAGGCGGATTGGAGCGGTATCCGCAGTAATGTAGGCATTGTAGTGGACAGTTGTGGTGAAGAGGGTGAGCCATAAGACAAAGCTTTAGATTTACTGGTCTATCTAATATCCAACCCTCGTCTATAGTCATGAACTCTGGTTAGTGACCCAAAAAATTAGATCAAGGATAGAAGCAGGCGAAATGAGCTTCTCCGTAGGGTGGCTGCCTCAGCCTTGGTGATAAGGTGAGGAGTTTGCACATCTGGAGGGAGCTCGGAATCAAGCAGCTGCTCCTTTCAGTCAGTTGATGTGGTTAGGGCATCTCATAAGGATACAACATGGGGAAGAATTCTCCTGTGCACCTTACACCCCCCACCCCCAACCCCACCCCATCCCGATAAGCTGTGGACAATAACACAACCTTTGGGTTTGGGACTCTTGAGTTTTCCGAAGTTATTTACATGTCAGCAGAGAGTTTAATGAGATCTATGGGGGGAGAAACAATCTGATAAAAACATGCCAGAGAAGCAAACCCTTCACTTCCCTGTAACTTTGATATCGGTGAACAATGTTAGACAATCTTCTACAGGTCGTATGTTACTGTAATCCTCAGAGTGAGACTTGTGTTGTGAGATGTTGTTGATGAATGTCTTGTTTCCTGCATTACTGATTCACTTTTTTTGGTTTCCAGAACCCTGATGGACAGTAAATTAAATGTAACATATATTACTCTTGATGGACATGTGGAATTGGAAAAATACAGATATGTTTACTTTGTGATCATGTTTACTATATTCATGCTTATAATCTGCTGTAATTCCACCATTGTGTGTCTTATTGTTATTCACAAAAACCTCCATGAGCCTATGTACATTTTCATTGCAGCTTTGTTAATCAACTCTTTACTTTACAGCATTACAATCTACCCGAAGCTTTTGATTGACTTTTTATCTGAAACACAGATCACAACTTTTCCACATTGTATCTTTCAATCTGCTATATTTTACACTCTGGCCACTTCAGAGTTTTTGTTGTTGTCAGCCATGGCCTATGACAGATATGTGTCTATATGTAAACCTCTGCACTATCCAACTATCATGAGAGGGGAAACTGTAAAAGTCTTTTTGGTTTCAGCTTGGCTTATACCTCTTTGTGAGCTTGCAGGGTCAGTTGTATTGTATGCTAATGTAAAGGTCTGTAACTTTAATTTGAAAGGACTCTTTTGTAACACTTCAGTTTATACACTTCCGTGTGTGCGCACAGTGGCACTTTCCATGTATGCTGTGTTCATTTTGCTGAGTATTGTATTTCTCCCCATGCTCTTCATTATTTTTACTTACACAAGGATATTCATAGTATCCTTCAGAAGTTGTAAAAGAGTCAGAACAAAAGCTGCACAGACCTGTTTACCTCACCTGCTGGTTTTAATCAACCTTTCCTGTTTTATTTCTTATGACGTCATCGTAGTTCGACTGGTACCAGATTTACCAAAACTTACGCGTTTCATATTGACGTTACAAATGATTGTGTATCATCCTCTCCTTAACCCCTTTATTTACGGACTCAAAATGAAAGAAATCTCCAAACACCTCAAGTGTTTGTTGTTTCGGATGAAATCACACTAATATATCAACACTGTTAACTGAAGTAAGGTCATTTTTTTAATATGCAGTAGATGCAGTGATGTGTTTTTGTTCAAGTAAATATGTGATATATGTTTGTGACTTATGGACTGCATCTGTACAGAGTATGTTGGTGTCATTGTCTTCATTTGAATGGATGAATTTCATAAATTTCATAATGACGACAAACATTTTTAGATGAAACCTGAACAATTTAAACTGTCAATAGTTAATGTTTCAATTCTTGACATCTTCAAATAAAGTAGAACATGGCTACATTCACTGATATTTATTCTTTCTTCGACTGGTTGTTGCATATTAATATTTAGCAATGTGTCATTTATTGTAAGAAAAGATCACACTGGTGGTTTGCTTTAAAAGCACAGCATATATTTTTGCACATTTTACAATGTGAACGTTTAGTGAAAGTTCTTTAACCTACTGTCAATTAAATCAGTCGATTAATTATGGAATAAATGTTAATTTACCTGTCATGATTAGTCCTACTCCACCTTTGAAAACTGTTAAAAAACTATCTTTGAAACTCCCTCCACTAAAAATGAGCAAAGCTTTTTTTTTGGCTTGACCGATTGATAATTTAAGCAGGAAACGAAAACTCACAGTCATCCCATTGTTAGAAATAGAAATAAAGAAATAGATATATAAATCTTCACAATACAATTGTGTAGTAGATTTTACGGTGGACTTTGAGTAACATAACTATGAGAGGCCCTCTGGAGCTATTGTTCTATTTATTAATTCTGGGTTACTGTAGAAACATACTCGTGAAACATGGCCGACTCTATGGAAGAGGACATACTTCTTATGTAGATATATAATGTAAAGCCCTTGTTGACAATACAATGATTGTATTATACTATATCCTGGGCCTCCATTGCGGAGGCAGTGAGCAGGAGCCGTGGTCAGAAGGTCATTGGTTCCTGTAGAGGAGGCAACCTAACAATTCAAAAAGAGGATTTTGAGGAGCTGCTACCCGCCCTGTGTGGAAGAGGCAGAGTCTGAAGTCTCGGGGAAAGTCTAGCCCATATCCCTGACATAGAAAGCTGAGGTAGTAAAGAAGCTGTTCAGCGGCAAGTCACCAGGTGTGGATGAGATTCACTCTTACTCTGGGAATATGGTAGCAACTAATATTCAAATGTGTCTGGGACCTCTAAGTTATTTTTTGATTTTCCAAGAGAGTTACCAACGGACACAGACCAAAATGCCTCCGGATGCAATTGGATAGTCCTACAACCAGTGAGAGCAACAAATAATGTAACGTCTGTTGAGCGACGCGAAAATGTCAGCAGACTAGAGCAGAGAGGAGATGTCTGTGATGATGATTCCACAATGTCTTTGAACAAGTGTTTTAATTTTTGTGGGAGAAATTTGAAAATATTAGGCACTTTTATTCAAATGCGTGCTATGAGTGGCAGCCATCTTGGTTGTTTACAAAAGTCGCTTCTCTCCACGTCATGGTATGAACCCCGCTCATTATCAGATAATCTGTTGTGAGTCGACCAGCAAGTTTTCTGCCAGTGGGAAATCACTGGCAGAAAACTGCCATTTTCCAATGGAGGAGATGCAGACGTAGTCTAGCAGGGCAAATGAAATGAGCTCCCAGAATTCATCTGGGTCCCAGGCTAGGAATATAGGGTACCGGACCCTTTGCTACAGGCCATCCAGTCGTTGTATAGCAAATACGAGAGTTGTTTTGTATCTACGCGAAAAAAAAGTCACATTTGTTCCCTGTGGTTGTTGGACTTTGTCAGGTTAGGCCCTTGCTACCAATTCTGTTTGCATCTTCATGGACAGGATTTCAAGACGCTGACATGGTACAGAGAGTGTCCCGTTTTGGAACATCAGAATTACCTCCCTGCTTTTTGTGGAAGAGGTGGTTCTGTTGGCATCATCAAACCATGAACTCCAGTTCCCACAGGAACATTGGAGCATAATGTAAAGCAGCTGAGATGAGGATCAGCACCACCAAATCTGAAGACATGGTTCTCAGCTGGTGGATTGTTCTTTATGTGTTGGGGTGAGTTGCTACTTCCCACTTCAACCCCACCTGAAAAGTAACAAACAGTCAGTAACACAACCTTTGGATTCAGGACTCTTGAGTTTTCTGAAGTTGTTTACATGTCAGCAGAGAGTTTAATGAGGTCTATGGGGGGAGAAGCAGTCTGATAAAAACAGGCCATAGAAGCAAACCCTTCACTTTCTGTAACTTTGGTATCAGTAAACGAGTAAGACGATCTTCTACAGGTCTTATGTTACTGTAACCCTCAAAGTGAGACTTGTGTTGTGAGATGTTGTTGATGAATGTCTGTTTCCTGCATTACTGATTCACTTTTTGGTTTTCAGATCCCTGATGGATGGTGAATTAAATGTAACATATATAACTTTTGATGGATATGTTGAATTGCAGAAATACAGATATGTTTATTTTGTGATCATGTTTACTATATTCATGCTTATAATCTGCTGTAATTCCACCATTGTGTGTCTTATTGTGATTCACAAAAACCTCCATGAGCCTATGTACATTTTCATTGCAGCTTTGTTAATCAACTCTTTACTTTACAGCATTACAATCTACCCAAAGCTTTTGATTGACTTTTTATCTGAAACACAGATCACAACTTTTCCAAAATGTCTCTTTCAAGGTTCTATGTATTACGTTCTGGCCACTTCAGAGTTTTTGTTGTTGTCAGCCATGGCCTATGACAGACATGTGTCTATATGTAAACCTCTGCAATATCCAACTATCATGAGAGGGGAAACTGTAAAAGTCTTTTTGGTTTTAGCTTGGCTTATACCTGCTTGTGAGCTTGCAGTGTCTGCTGTATTGTATGCTAATATAAAAGTATGTCACTTTAGTTTCAAAGGACTCTTCTGTAACACTTCACTTTACACACTTCTGTGTGTGCGGACAGTGGCACTTTCCATATATGGTGTGTTCATGTTGCTGAATATGGTATTTCTCCCCATGCTCTTCATTATTTTTACTTACACAAGGATATTCATAATATCCTTTAGAAGTTGTAAAACAGTCAGGACAAAAGCTGCACAGACCTGTTTACCTCACCTGCTGGTTTTAATCAACCTTTCCTGTTTTATTTCGTATGACGTCATTGTAGTTCGACTGGTATCAGATTTACCAAAACTTGCCCGTTTCATATTGACGTTACAAATAATTGTGTATCATCCTCTCCTTAACCCCTTTATTTACGGACTCAAAATGAGAGAAATCTCCAAACACCTCAAGCGTTTGTTGTTCCGGGTGAAATCACACTAATATATCAGCACTGTAAACTAGTAATAGTAAAAGTAATGTAATTTTTTACTATGCTGTAAATGATGTGATATGTTTTTGTTCAAGTAAATATGTGATATATGTTTGTGACTGATAACCTCCATCTGTACAGAGTATGTTGGTGTCATTGTCTTCATTTGTACTGCTGAATTTCATGAATGTTATAATGACGACAAACATTTTAGATGAAACCTGAACAATTTAAACTGTCAATAGTTAATGTTTCAATTCTTGACATCTTCAAATAAAGTAGAACATGGCTGCATTTCACTGATCTTTATTCTTTCTTTGACTGGTTGTTGCATATTATGACTGAGAAATGTGTCATTTAAAGTAAGAAAAGATCTCACTGGTAATGACTTGTGGTGCACACCACTGCTGCATTAGCACAATACAATGTGAACATTTTTTGGTAAACATGGTGGAGTGTATGAGAGAGGACATGCTCCTCATGTACATATTTGAAAATGCAATGTTTATATTACATTTGTGCCAATAGAGACGCATGAATCCTACACACTGGAGCTGAAAGTGCAGCCTCCATCTGACCTCAAAGTAGAGCTGCTGATCAGTTCGATATTAACGTGAAGTTAAGCAACACACAGGCGACATCCACACAAATACGTATGTTTTAAAACGAACAGGTAGTTGATACGCGACTGAACCAATCAGACAGAGGATGTGGGTGACTGCACTATTGTATCTAAACTTCCATGTGTTCTGTCCGTCCAGACTAAAACTTTTGGAACTACAACAAAGGCAGCGCACCATTTCCAAAATGTTCTGTTTTTAGTGCTCCCAAACTCTGTGGTGTGGACGCCAGGCATAAACGTAAGAGACACATTTCAGACTAAAGACTAGTAAATCGGGTTCAATGACCAAAGTTTCCAGTTGGGAAAAAGCTGATTTTTCAGTAAGTTTGGGGTCGGTTTGGCGTCGGCAAGCTGTGGTTACGTAAGGGTCAGGGTCACATCTACAAAAGTGACCTATGACAGTGTCAAGCCATTTCCAATTAATATGATGCAATGTATTCAGGTCCCGAGCTGATGTAAGGAAACTGTCAGGAGAACCATTATTGTCGCCTTCAGACTTCCCGTGTGAATTGCCTGCACTGTGGTGAACCAGACAAGGCCTCGTGGGGACAGGCCTGACTTCAGCCAGTCTTACAACAGCTAATTGGCACCCAGTGGTCACAGTGAGCTGAGCTCATGGGACACTCCGCTGAGCAAACACCTTTCGCCTCTGTCATCAAATGCAACATTATGCTATTATTTCTGTGCTGTTTTGGTCAACAGGTCATTACCTTGTGTCCTTTGAGAGCAATTAAACACATTTTAAACGCATTAGCACAACTTCAGTCAGGGTTAACCGCCACATTGTAAAAACAATAATATTATAGATTTTTTCTATTTATTACTTAAAAACATACCAACTGAACAAATTAAGATTATGCATGTAAAATATTGTAATCTTTTAGAATATGATGCCTGAAGATTCAACAACCCCAACCTATATCAACATTAGGAATGCAACTTTTACTACTTTAATTGATAGGCAGCCATGTTAACAATCAATCAATCAATCAATCAATCAATCAATCAATCAATCAATCAATCAATTCAATTCAATTTCAATTCAATTTTATTTGTATAGCGCCATATCACAACATACATTGTCTCAAGGCACTTTACATAGTGAGGTCAATATTACAATATCTGTATCAATCACTGGCTTAACCTGATGAACAGATTTATGTGTCAGATGATTGTCTTTACTTAAATTCTCACTATGGTTTTTGAGTTTTCGTCTGCTACCTCTCTCAAAATCGTCCTCACTCGCGATACAGATTAACGATTAATACAGAATAAATAAATGCCACCATCAGCTATCTATACCACTTAATCCTTTTCAGGGTCGTGGGGGGCTGGAGTCAATCCCAGCTGACATTGGGCGAGAGGCAGGGTTCACCCTCGACAGATCGCCAACGTATTGCAGGGCCAACATACAGACAAACAACTATTCATGCTCATATACTCACCTATGGTCACTTTAGTGTCCCCAATTAATTTAACCTAACCACAACCTGCATGTCTTTGGACTGTGGGGGGAAGCCAGAGAACCCAGAGAGAACCCACGCGGACACAGGGAGAACATGCTCCAAACAGATAGGCCCATCTTTATATACAGTCATTGATCATCTTTATATACAGTCACTAGTCATTGATAATCTTTATAATGTCATTGATTGTCTCTATATACAGTCACTAGTCATTAATCATCTTTATATACAGTCACTAGTCATTGATACTCTTATATAGTCTTTGCCTGTCTTTATATACAGTCTTTGCCTGTCTTTATATATAGTCATTGATCATCTTCATATATGGTCACTGATTGTCTTTAAAGAGTAATTGATCGTCTAAATACACAGTCGCTAGTCATTGATCGTCTTTATATAGAGTAACTCATCGTCTTCATATACAGTCACCAGTGACTGATTGTCTTTACAGTATATACAGTCACTGATCGTCTTCATATACAGTCACTAGTCATTAATCGTCTTCATATACTATCACTAGTCATTGATCGTCTTTATATACAGTCACTGATCATCTTCATATGCAGTCACTAGTCATTGATCATCTGCATATACAGTAAGTGATCGTCTTTATATACAGTAACAGATTGTCTTATATACAGTAACATATTGTCTTTGTACAGTAAATTATTGTCTTCATATATAGTAACTGATTATCTTTATATACAGTCACTGATTGTCTTCATATACAGTCATTGATTGTCTTAATATACAGTACTAATTTAGTTTATATAGAGTTTCTAATCTCTTGATCTATACAGTCATTGGTTTTGCCAATAGCTGAGTAAAAAGAATGAATTTCCCAGCATTCCCAGTGTATGTACTGAAAAAGTCTTGTTTTGGGGGAATATTAATCTTTGATGGAGAACAGTCAACACTCTGAGGTTCCCCGTCACCACCACCAGCTTAAGGCTCATTGATACCTTCATAATTATCTCTCCATTTTCAGAGATTTTACTCATGGGTTCATATCTCCAGAGTTTGATGACACTGTTGACACAGTCTGATGAAATCTAGACAAACGCACACCAAGTGCATTTGAACATACAGGTTGTCACAGACTTCGTTGTCGCAGTCTTCACCCTGACTGAGACGTTATCTGTGCTCATGCTGACCCGTTTCATTTGATAACATCAATGGCTGCTGAATTTAATGTAACATATATAACTCTTGAAGGGCACGTGAGAGTGGAAAAATACAGGTACTTTTATTTTATGATCATGCTTTTTGCGTATATTCTGATAATTTGCTGCAATGCCACCATTGTGTGTCTTATCGTGATTCACCTAAACCTCCATGAGCCTATGTACATATTCATTGCAGCTCTGTTACTGAACTCTGTTCTGCTCAGCACTGTTATCTATCCCAAGCTTTTGATTGACTTTTTATCCGAAAAACAGATCATATCATATTCCGCCTGTCTCTTTCAGTGTTTTCTATATTATTCTTTAAGTTCTTCAGAATTCTTACTCTTGTCAGTCATGGCCTACGATAGGTATGTGTCTATATGTAAACCTATGGAATATCCAACTATTATGACGAGAACTACTGTTGGTATTTTGCTGGTTGTGGCTTGGATTCTTCCTGCTTGTCAGACTGCAGTTCCAGTTGTGGGGAATATCGACAACAGACTATGTACTCTTGCTTTGAAAGGGATTTTTTGCAACAATTCAGTCAACCATCTTTACTGTGTGACTTCAAGAGCATTGTCTATTTATGGTATAGTTGTTCTAGTGAATCTTGTATTTTTTCCCATGTTTTTCATACTGTTTACATACACAAAGATACTGATAATATCCTTCAGAAGTGGAGAGGTCAGGAAGAAAGCTGCACAGACCTGTATGCCTCACTTGCTGGTTCTAATCAACTATTCATGTTTGATCACGTATGACGTCATTATTGTTAAACTGGAATCAGATTTTCCAAAAGTTGCCCGTTTTGTAATGACTATGCAAATAATAATATATAATCCTATTTTAAATCCAATCATATATGGCCTGAAAATGAAAGAAATTTCCAAACACCTCAAATGTCTGTTGTCTCAGGTCAAAGTGAATTAAACTGTTAACACTGATGAACTGATATATTTGCTGAAAGTATTTGAATAGCAAGCATTTTTATTCCATTTGTAACTAGGTAAATCACATTTTTTCCAACGACCTTATTTAATTTTCTATCAACAAAGAAACCTGCTGCCAGGAATGAAAGTTATATTAATGTTGGGTTCCATGTTGTGTTGACTGAGATCATCACCTCCGCCAAGGAGGCTGTTTTCAGCCCGGTTTTTTGTTGGTTGTTGGTTGGTTTGTGTGTGTGAGTTTGTTTGTTTTCGTCAGCAGGAGTACACAAAAACTACCAAACAAATTTCCAGAAATCTTGTTGGAAGGATCGGACATGGATGAAAAATTATACATAAAATTTTGGCATGGATCCAGACAAAGGGGCGGATCCAGGATATAAAAAAACTCCTCTTTCTTGAACATTGTGAATTAGGACGTTTAAAAAAAGGAACATTTTCACCAATTTCCCACAGAATAATTCATGTATCTCGATGAAAAAATAACCAGACCTATTTAGTGGACTGATATCTACGAGTGTGTGTGTGATTCATTATTCTTAAAGTCACATGTGCTGTAGTTCGCTGATCTGGTTAAATTTAGGACTGCACAAATCATGTACAAAGCAAGAAATAATCAACTTCCCTGATATACAAAACTGTTTATGGAAAGACAGGGTGGTTTGTATTCAGTGTCACACTTGCTTTTTATTTTAATTTGTTCGAAATAAAGAAAAATCAAATCAAATCAATTGATATTGAATTTGAGGACTGGTTGGAATTGGCGGAGTTTTGATCTCTACTGAGTGACTTTCTAGTTATTGATGTATTCTGATTATCAAATATTTTTTATTATGTAAGTTTGCACATTTCCACCGGTCTTATGTAATTGAATCTGTCAACAAATAAACCTGCTGCCAGTAGTGACAGTCATATTCATGTTGTTGTCTTTGCTGTGTTGACTTCAACCTCAGGTGAAATGTTTCTAGTTTACTGTCTCTGGCACCTCAGCACAAAGTGGTGGATTCAAATAGAACGAACCTGAGCTTCAACCTTCACAGATCAATATGTAAAACCAATATCTATAAATAGTGAATGAAACACAAAGTAAATAACATTTGAATTCACTTTTGTTTGAAAATAATGATTTTTATATAATATTGATGTATGTATGCATAATGTATCCAATGCAGTATAATAATATATATATATATATATAAAATAATATATTTAATGAGTATTCATCATCATCTTTATATACGGTCACTGGTTGTCTTTATATACATAACTGATTGTCTTTAGACATTCATTAATTGTCTTTATAAACAGTAACCGATCGTCTTTATATACAGTCATTGATCATCTGAGGAGATTGGTTTGGGTAAGGGGGCCCCATCACCACCACGTTAAATTGTAGTTTAATTTCTTTTATAGAATAGAAAATATGTGAGCTAATTCCTGACATGTTTTTTCATGGACCTGAGTCCAGCTTTGGGCTCTCTGGTACCCTCATAATTATATCTCCATTTTTTAGAGATTTTACTCATGGGTTCATATCTCCAGAGTTTGATGACACTATTGAGACAGTCTGATGAAATCTAGACAAACGCACACCAAGTGCATTTGCACATACAGGTTGTCACAGACTTCGTTGTCGCAGTCTTCACCCTGACTGAGACGTAATCTGTGCTCATGCTGACCTGTTTCATTTGATAACATCAATGGCTGCTGAATTAAATGTAACATATATAACTCTTGAAGGCCACGTGAAAGTGCAAAAATACAGGTACTTGTATTTTATGATCATGCTTTTTGCGTATATTCTGATAATTTGCTGCAATGCCACCATTGTGTGTCTTATCGTGATTCACCTAAACCTCCATGAGCCTATGTACATATTCATTGCAGCTCTGTTACTGAACTCTGTTCTGCTCAGCACTGTTATCTATCCCAAGCTTTTGATTGACTTTTTATCCGAAAAACAGATCATATCATATTCCGCCTGTCTCTTTCAGTGTTTTCTATATTATTCTTTGAGTTCTTCAGAATTCTTACTCTTGTCAGTCATGGCCTACGATAGGTATGTGTCTATATGTAAACCTATGGAATATCCAACTATCATGAGAAGAACCACTGTTGGTATTTTGCTGGTTGTGGCTTGGATTCTTCCTGCTTGTCATACTGCAGTTGCAGTTGTGTGGAATAGTTACAACAGACTCTGCACCTTCGCTTTGAAAGGGATTTTTTGCAACAATTCAGTCAACCATCTTTACTGTGTGACTTCAAGAGCATTGTCTATATATGGTATATTTGTTCTGGTTAATTCTGTATTTTTTCCTATGTTCTTCATACTGTTTACATACACAAAGATACTGATAATATCCTTCAGAAGTGGAGAGGTCAGGAAGAAAGCTGCACAGACCTGTATGCCTCACTTGCTGGTTCTAATCAACTATTCATGTTTGGTTACGTACAACGTCATTATTGTTAGACTGGAATCAGATTTTCCAAAAGTTGCCCGTTTTGTAATGACTATGCAAATAATAATATATAATCCTATTTTTAATCCAATCATATATGGCCTGAAAATGAAAGAAATTTCCAAACACCTCAAACGTCTGTTGTCTCAGGTCAAAGTGAACTAAACTGTTAGCACTGATGAATTCATTTACAGGCCTTTCTACTGTGGTGATGATGAGGAGATGTGAGGATTTATTCCTCTGACTAAAGCAGAACAAACAGACATTTACCTTTGATAATGTGATTACTGATTTATTTGCTGAAGGTATTTGAATAGCAAGCATTTTTATTCCGTTTGTAACTAGGTTAATCAAATTTTTCCACCGACCTTATTTAATTTTCTATCAACAAAGAAACCTGCTGCCAGGAATGACAGTTATATTAATGTTGTGTTCCCTGTTGTGTTGACTGAGATCATCACCTCTGCCAAGGAGGCTGTTTTCAGCCCGGTTTGTTGTTTGTTGGTGGTTGGTTTGTGTGTTTGTTTGTTTGTTTGTTTGTTCATCAGCAGGATTACGCAAATACTACCAAACAGATTTCCAAGAATCTTGTTGGAAGGACGGTGCATGGACTAAAGAATCCATTAAATCTTGGCATGGATCCGGACAAAGGGGCGGATCAAGGATTTTTTGAATCTCTTTCTTGAACAATTTGAATTAGGACAATTTTCCCACAGAATAATTTATGGATCTGAATGAAAAAAAAACCCGGACCGATTTAGTGGACTGATATATAGGAGTGTGTGTATGATTCATTATTCTTAAAGTCAAATGCACTGAAGTTCACCGATCTGGTTAAATTTAAGACTGCACAAAAGCATTTTTAATAAAAAAAACAAAAACATTTCAGAACAAATTTTAAAACTATGTGCATAACAATCTGTAGGTAGAATTTTTGGTTTGGAACTGGAAGTAAAGCAAACTTAATTCAGTTCAAGAAGAGGTACAAAAACACTTTTTTAAAGGATATTGGGATGAGGGAAGGTGATTTTGAGTGGGATATTCATCATACTGATTGTACTGAGACAGGTGATTATAGGGTGATGGGTTGTATATAAGAGATACCGTAGATTATGAGGTTTTTTTCTTTGTTTTTGGGGTATTTTTGGTGTTATTTTGTTTTGTTTACCTCTCTCTTTTTGTATGGCTATGTAATATTTGACTAGGGTGGAAATAGGTGTTTATTCAGCTGTTAATTATAAGCAGATGAATAAGGGGTGGGAATTAATAAGCTTTGGGTTCCTCCTGCTCCTTTTCGGACATTTATGATTTCTTTATTCATAAACATTGTTTGTGACACTTTATAAACATTTTGTTTTGTTTTTTGTTTTTGTATGTAGTGTCAAACTTGCTTTTTATTTTAATTTGTTCAAAATAAAGAAAAATGAAATTATCTGGTGCAGCTTGACATTGAATTTAAGGACTGTTGGGCCTTGGCAGTGTTTTGATCTCTTCTGAGTGACTTTCTAGTTATTGATGTATTCTGAATATGAAATATTTTCATAATGTCAGTGTCACTTTTCCACTGATCTTATTTAATGTAATCTGTCAACAAATGACACTGCTGCCAGTAATGGCAGTCATATTAAATGTTTTTGTCTCTGCTGTGTTGTCGTCAACCTCAGATGTTCTCTTTCACAGTCTCTGGCACCTCAGCACAAAGTGGTGGATTCAAATAGAACGAAACTGAGCTTAAACCTTCAGAGATCAATATGTAACACCAACCTTGATAGATAGTGAATGAAACACAAAGTAAGTAACGTCTGACTTCACTTTTGTTTGAAAATAATGATTTTGATATGATATTTATTACAATGTATTCAATGCAGTATAATAATGAATATATGATTATATATACTATAGTATACTATATACTATATTAGTACATTGTATTTGTATTCAACTGTCAAATGTCAAAGTCAACAAAATATAGTCCTAAAAACACATTTTCCAAGATGCAGATGATCTAAAGATTATATTTATTCGAAAATAATGTCCCATCATATGATGTCATATGATAAGTGACGTCACAATGAAGTTCAAAAATGCATTTTTCCAAGTACACCTGCACCCCTCCCCTGGCCTAACATACATAACACAGACTACTTCAGTGTCGCTAAGCTCCTTTCAGTTAAAACTGTTACAAAGGATTGCTTGGAAGAACTTGTAGTTGCCAGTGGCACTGTGAGCTCACCATCAACAAGAGATGACGATGATGAAGGCCCTGCCGCTGCTCCACTCTCTGTCGCTGTTTCTGAAATTGAATATATTTGATGTCATATGACATTTTAGCTATGATGCTGATTGATTTATGATACTGTGTGTGTTCTAATAGTAGCCAGCTAACTCATGTATGCAGGTAGTAAAAGTTAGCTAGCTAGCAATAGCAGCTGTGTCGATCTCAGCTAGGTAGCTGCTAGCTCGCTGTCGTAGTGGGAGTTTGCTAACAGCTAGCTCACCTTTCCTTTGAGAGAAATCATGAACAAATGTTTTCCCTTGGTTTGTTCTTCCTCTCTTTCTCTTCTCTCTTTTCTCTCCTGCGATCCAGACTTTACCTTCTTGAGGAGGGACATTATGAAACCACTGGTCAGTAGATTAGCTGACAACTTCTCAGTCGTGATGGAGGCGGACTCAACCATTTTGCGCCTTTTGTTAGAAGTGAGAGGGAGAATCTCCACTATTTTTTGAAATACATAGTTCAGTCTCTCAACCAATGGATTCAGACAATTTGTAATCCATGTTATGACACTAATTACTTAGAAAACACTAATTACAAACAAAAAAACCCTTTTAATTCCAGGATTTCCACCCCCAGGTAAAATGTCGATGAAGATGGTGCCAACGCCTTTTAAGTTTTTGCATTGCTCGGCCCTGTGTGTGTTTTCGTCTTCCTTTGCGGTCCGTCCAGCCGTCTGCCTCTGTGTGGAGACAGAGTGCACCAGCTGGTCTGCGGTTCAGCTCTCTTGTGTGGATACAACTGTTATTGACAAAGGAAGTGAGGTTCTTTCTGTGATATCAATCTTTGTCCCCATGTTCTTTGTCCTGTACACGTACCTACGCATTCTGCTCGTCTGAATTCAAGAGAAAGGCGTTTCAAACCTGATGTTCAGAGAAGACCTAAACCAGTCTAAAACTAAGCCAGAGAGACCAACACAACTCTGTTATCTGTTAATCAGGAAGTCATTATCAACAAATCTTAAAAGTACTAATATTGTGAGTTTAATGTCATCCATATTCATTCTTAAGTCATTTACAACCGTAACTAGTTCTCTCTCTGTGCTATGGTGGAGACGAAAACCAGATTGATGTTCCTCAAGTGTGCCGCTGAAATCAAGATATAATCATTTAGTTGTCTGAAAACAAACTTCTCAAG
The DNA here is from genome assembly GCF_022379125.1 of Scophthalmus maximus. Lineage (NCBI taxonomy): Eukaryota > Metazoa > Chordata > Actinopteri > Pleuronectiformes > Scophthalmidae > Scophthalmus > Scophthalmus maximus. Next base: position 2,315,495 of record NC_061528.1, read on the forward strand.
AATATTTGCTTCAAAAGGAAAGGTTAAACACTCAGAGCTCAGGTTCATAACTTTTCAGATGAAAAGCCCTGTAATTTACCTCAAAATAAAGCACTGCCACATTAATTTATCTTCCCGTTTTTTGTGCTTTTCATTTTTTGGCAAAAAGAAAAATCAGATATATGTAAATTATCTAACGGGACAGATATCATTATTTCAGGGCCAGTTTTGGCTGCCTGTTGCTGACCACTGGTTGAGGGTCGTGGGTGTAGAGGTGGGAGGTTGTTTGTGAGCAGCAGGTTTTTTTTTTTACACATGGGTGATCTCTGTGTAACAGCAGGATAAAAGCTGAGTGCAGCCTCAGTGCGGATCAGACTGGGAGAAGATGCTGCATGGTCCCAAAGTCTGACTGTGCAAACGCAGCGACTGCAACATGATTTCATTTTTGTACACTTGACTTACAGCAGCTGTATATTTTAATTGCTGATGCGTATTTTCACGATTGTCATAGAACAGATGAGAATAATGGCATTTTCTTGTACTGTGGAGTTTTCTACGTGTTTTATCACAGTCGGAAATGTGGTACATTACTGATGCGTTGTGGGGGGTGGATTTTAAATGTCTTTGAGCTCTGACGAACCACAAATGATGTGTGAACGTTCTTTCTTTTTTATTGAGCGCATTCGTCTGTCATCTGTGTTCATTTTTTAACGTCTCTCTTTGAGTTAATCTACATGTTTAAGTTTTACGAATATTACCGGGCACGGTTGTAAGAGATGTGCAGCTTCTGAAACCTCCACACATAGAGGCCGGGCGTATGTTTTATGTCTCATGGGGTTAAAATTGTTAAGATAATTTTCATGATACATTCTAACCCCAACAACTTGGTGTGTTTCCCTGTCCTCTTGCTCTTCTTCCACCTCTGCTATTGTGCAGACATGGGGACTAACAGCACCTGGAATCCGCTCTACTTTCAGTTCACACTATTTGTGGACTACGGGCCGCTCAGGTATCTGTTCTTCTGCCTGTGTCTGCTGATCTACGCGACTATAATCTCTGCTAACGCCGTCATTTTTCTCACCGTCTGCCTGGAGAAGTCTCTGCATCAGCCCATGTATATATTTATCTGCTGTCTGTCCTTTAACTCTCTGCTCGGCTCGACCGCCTTCTTCCCCAGGTTTCTGATGGACGTGCTGCATGACACTCATTTGATATCACGTGCAATGTGCTTCATTCAGATGTACTTTATTCACAGCTATAAAGCACATGAGGTGACTATTCTCACTGCCATGGCCTATGATCGATTTGTTGCCATTATCCACCCTTTACACTATGACAGTAAAATGTCGATGAAGATGGTGCGACGCCTTTTGATTTTTGCATTGCTCAGCCCTGTGTGTGTTTTCGGCTTCCTTTTCGGTCTGTCCAGCCGTCTGCCTCTGTGTGGAAACAGAGTGCACCGGCTTTTTTGCACCAGCTGGTCTGTGGTAAAACTCTCTTGCGTGGATACAACCATGGTCGAGTTAGCAAGTCAGGTTCTCACTGTGATATCGATCTTTCTCCCCTTGTTCTTTGTCCTGTACACGTACCTGCGCATTCTTCTCGTCTGCAGGAGAAACTCGTCTGAATTCAGAAGAAAGGCGTTGCAAACCTGCCTGCCCCACATAGTGACATTTTTGAACTTTTGCATTGCAATATTTTGTGAAGCTTCACTTTATAAGTTTGACATAGCCAATATGTTTGTCATTGTTGCTTTATCTCTAGAGTTTTTAATCATCCCCCCCATCAGTAACCCTCTGGTTTACGGCCTGAGTCTGTCTCAGATCAGAGGAGTGCTTTTTATACGTGTGAAGGTTTGTAAAGTAATTGCTGCTGCAAAACCCAAGGCCCGAACAGGCACAAATTGCAAATAATCAAGCCCTGCAAGTCTGATGGTCCCACAAAGAGCTTCTTAAATATTTATCTGCAGTCTGTTTTTTGGTTGTTTGCCTTCACGTTCACTATGAAAATATATGGATGTCTTTGAAAAAGCCTTGCAATTAAAAAAGAAATAGACTCTACCACTCGGATTTGAATGCTCCTAATGATTGATTTGATGTGCACTAGTTGAACTGAAATATCAAGTCCTCTCTGTTTTTTCTCTGCTGTCTGAGAAATAAAAGAAATAATACCAAAAAAACATTGTTGTTTTTTCTCTGTTTTGACTCGATTCTGTTTTAGTGTTATGTGACAGTTTCCATTCTGACAGACTGCAGGAGAGTGAATATGTCATGTGTATAAATGGTGATAACATTTTGCTGCAGAGTACGGTTCAGGGAGCTTCAAGCACACCGCGAAAAACAAACACAAGATGTATAAAACACAATTTAACTTCTACAAACGCATCAATCACATAAACTTTTAGTATATACTATGTAGTATTTTTCTATTTCATCGTATATAACTTAGATTCTGTTTTTATATTCTTAAGTTCATATCTAAATAAAGTTGCCCAAGTTGTGCTGTTGCTGTGTCAAATTTGAATTTTTACAGGGAATTTGGGATTTTCTTGCTAAACACCGGCTCCATCTTGTGTCTGGTCTTGTAAAAACAATCTGGTTCTACAAGTAAATTTCTTTATCCATAAATCCAAATGGAGGAAAATGAAACCACTTTTCTCTGTTTTTAAAAGGGACCTTGTTTGAGTTCCTCAAAGCTCATGAAAAGGAAACAGGCCAAATCGCCCCTCAGGGCTCATGACTCTTTGAAGAATTTGAAGACTGACCTCTATGACCTCTTCTGAGCTCAGAGAATCTATTTATTTTGTATTATTTATGTTGTTATTATATTCATTTATCATTATTTAAACGTAAAGATAAATTAATGTGGCAGTGCTTTATTTTGAGGTAAATTACAGGGCTTTTCATCTGAAAAGTTATGAACCTGAGCTCTGAGTTTCTAACCTTTCCTTTTGAAGCAAAATTCTTGAGAAGCTTGTTTTCAGACAACTAAATGATTATATCTTGATTTCAGCGGCACACTTGAGAAACATCAATCTGGTTTTCGTCTCCACCATAGCACAGAGAGAGAACTAGTTACGGTTGTAAATGACTTAAGAATGAATATGGATGACATTAAACTCACAATATTAGTACTTTTAAGATTTGTTGATCGTGACTATAGAGAGAGACGACAGCAGAACATGCACAACGGGATCAAATTTAGAAAACAACTGAAACAGTTATCTTACGACTACCGCCCCAAACGATTTGATGTAGAGGTTCTTATCTGATCCTTCAATACTTTTATTAAAAGATAAAGTTTGAATGAGTGGCAGAAAAGAGATGGATGGTTGCATAAAATTTGACCCCTTTTTTTTCCTGCAAGGTTTATTACACCCTGATAAAACGAACACATTGCTTTGCTTTCAAAAAGATTAAGACCAGTAAAGGTCATAATTTGGATTGAAGAAGTTTCTTCATCTGGAAAACTTTTTGAACTATCACAGGAAAGCATCCGTCATCTGAAAACATTCATAGTAACGTGCTGCCACCATGTGGCCACATACACCACGTGCCTCATTTCTGACCGAGTTATGACTCCTTTCAATATCTGACTGTTCTGTTTTGGACAAAGAGGAACAAATGTGACAAGCATTGACACAGTATGGGTTTGCTTTGATGAATATAATAACAAATAAATAAATAAAGTGTATTTCATTTATTTATTTATTATAGTTCTTTGCACTGATCCATTATCTATCTTTACACATTCATATGAACACGTTCACCTTTATATTGTTAGAAGCTATTTCAGCTTATTGAAGAATAAAATTGGCTAAATAAAACATGCAGATCTGCCGACAAAGTGTCAGCAAAGCAATGTGTGTGTGTGTGTGTGTGTGTGTGTGTGTTATCTCAAAGGTGAAACATATTTGTAACGGTTAATATTAAAATCGTAATGCCAAATATTCTCTATATGATCTTTGTTCAATGAAACAACAACAACAACACAACTACCGAGGAGAACGAGAGGGGCGGGGCGTTCCTCCTGACGTCACCACGTCGTCTCCTGACGTTGGCGGACTCTGCACTGGCGGCGGGGAAGTTAGCGAACCTCTGCTCCTGCTCCCGACGAAACCCCGTGGTTCAGAAAGAAAAGGTACGACAATGGGAATGTTGCTGTTCTCACTTCGCTTGCTTGTTCTGCCACAAGTCGTGAAGTGTTTAACATTCGAGCAGACACGCGTGCGTAGCAGCCAGCTAACACGAGCTAACCGAACTTGCTAAGACACGCACGCGGAACTCCGTTCGAAATCGGACCGTTTTGAACTTCACGTGCCCGTTAACATCAGTTCGAAGTTAGCTGAGCCGATGAAACATAACTTTTCGGGTGGTGACAGCTGTGAAGGGCAGTTCGGCACTGGCAGCACTTTGTTTGAGTGAACAGGCTTTTTTTCTTCTCTGTTGGTATGTGCGGCCAAGTGTTGTTCGATTGACCGGCCCAGTGAGAACAACGTGGGACGGAACAGTGATTGAACCTGTGGAA